>NC_055988.1:144524107-144828357 GCF_018446385.1 Zingiber officinale
CTTTTTTGTTGGTTGGCATGGGGAGGTTGTATGCTGTAGGCTAGATATTTACATGATTGCATGCTGCATCAGAGTTTTGTATGAATTTAGATCAGATTTTGGCCAATTGTGATGGTGACGGTCTTGTGCTAACAACATAAGACCCGTTGTCTTCTTTGGATATATAAAATTTGGTTCACAATCATTTTACTATGGTGAGAAAATCCTTGTCTATATATGGTTGAAAAGGAAAAGGTAATCCTTTAGATTTTGAAAACAAATGTTCTTATTCATTAGTATTCTAAAGAGTCATATTAGTTACTAATTTAGTCATCATAGAGATTCAGGGTTAATTTTATGAACTAGAGGATAGGAGATACATTCATTAAAGCACAAGCATGAAAGAGTATGTTGGAAAGGTTTTCTTTTTTATTGATACAAAATGAATTTACAAGTAAGCGTGTAAGTATTGTTGTGTCTCTGGCAAAGCATAAGTTTTTCTACATTTGATAGTGTCCATGATAAATTTTTTACTATGTTTGATTGATGTTTACATGGCTTAGTTCAGGTTTTGAGGTCTTTAAGGTTTAGTTACAATGAAGTTGATCAAATATAGTTTGTTTAGTTACCATTTGAAGCTGCCTATTCTACACTCAAGCCAATATTGCACAAACTTTCATATCCCTTGTTTACTTGGAGCGCATTCGCAAGTTAGTGGATACAATGAGTTAGCTGTAAATCAGCTTGTAAATTCATTCTGTTGAAGCCTATTTAAGTTTTAGACATTTTTTTCTATACTGAATTATTAGAATATTCATAGCTTTATAGACCCAAAGGTAAAAGATGACATTCATGTCTTATTTAATGTATTCTACTTTTGAAGTTGTTGTAGCGTTGAGATATGCTTGTCAGAAATTATGCTAATGTGATTGCTTTTTCTGTGTCTGATTTTCCTTTATTCGTTCTACTCGACATGAAATTTAATCTATTCTACTTTTGAAGTTAATTGTAGCTATGAGATATGCTTGTAAGAAATTATGCTAATGTGATTACTTTTTCTGTGGCTAATTTTCCTTTATTCATTCTTTTCCATAAAGGAACCAGTGGAAGGACAATTTACTGGTGTCGTCCACGTTCCCTTACTTGCCAGTGGTTGTCTTATTTGAAACGGTGACTTGTTTAACTGCTCCTGCCCTTCCATGGAACTGTACTGTCATTGATTATCTGTCTCAGAGAAAAGTTTTTTTGCTGTTGCGTTGCATCATTCTTACTGGTTTGGTATGTGCCTTCGCAATCTGTTCAAGCAACATATTTCTTTTATTGTTATTTTGAATTAGAATAAAGTTTGAATATGTTATCTGTAATAAGAAGTTAGGCAACAAAACAATCTTGCATTGGAAGGAAAATTCTATATGCCTTATTAGTGGAAGTTAGGGTCGATGCTATCGATGATAATGACCTTATATATGTAAAAAGCAAGACTGATATTACTCAAGTGACCAGAAATATGGGATTAGAAACATTATTTGTAACACACTTTAAACTTGAGCCCATAAATGTTTGATAACCAACTTAGTCCTAAATGGCTTTGATAATAAAGGTAGCAATCAGTCCAGTGGCATCTCATGCTGTTGAAATAGGGAATTTTTTTTAGTTATTTCATAAGGAAGTCTCCTCATGTATGTTATCTTGTTTGTCACTTTACATTTGCATTCTTATATTTAGTATATTTATATGCAAGCCGTAATTCATTAACAATTAAATCCTCAACTGTGCCCTTTAAGATAGTTCTAAAGTGTTGCAAATTATAGTTTGTTATTGTAAAAGAGAAAGAGACCATATATTTTTTACCCCAATAATCCGCTTACATGTAGATATTTATATACATAAGGAGGGAAAGAGAATCCTATAATTATGGTATGTCTATTAATTACAATCAATCACAATCTCTATAATCAAGTTAATCTAAATTGATCATAATCCCTACAATTAAGGGAATCTTCGGAAGTATTTAACACTCCCCCTTAAGCTAGAGCATATATGTTAATCATATCCAACTTGTCACAAAGTTCTGAGAATCGTTTTCCTCCTAATGCTTTAGTGAAAACATCGACAACTTGGTTGGATGATGATGTGAATGGAGTGATAATTTTCTGGCTCATTACACACTCGCGAATAAAGTGACAATCAACCTCAATATGCTTAGTTCTCTCATGAAAAACTAGGTTACTTGCAATGTGAATAGCTGCTTAGTTATCACATTGCATTGACAGTGATTTATTGTAGGTGAATCCTAATTCTTCAAGCAAATTTTCAGCCATAATATCTCGGTTACAGACTGAGCCATGGCTTTGTACTAAGCTTTGGCAGTCGACCTAGCAACAACAATTTGTTTCTTACTTCGTCATGTTACTAGATTTCCCCTTATATAAGTGCAATACTCAGAAGTGGACCGCCTGTCGGTCTTATATCCAACATAGTCGACATCAGAATAAGCTTGCCCGTTTCTATTAAATGACAACCCTTTTCCTAGAGATTTCTTAATGTACTTAAGAATCCTGATAGTTGCATCCTATTGAATTTGCTTTTGCTTATCCATAAAATGACTGATTATTCCAACTGCAAAAGAGATGTCAGATTTCGTTACTGTTAAGTAGATTTTACCTTATCCTCAAAGAACTCTCCAGTATTATCTCAAACACTTTAATTGATATTCATTGGCATTTCAACCGACTTCATTCCAAGCAATCCAATTTTTTTTGAGTAAATCTGTAGCATACTTTCATTGAAACTCCAGATTTGTTGTGCGCAATTTCAATTCTCAAGAAATACTTAGGACACCCCATATCCCTCGTCACAAAGTGTTACTATAAATACTTCTTAGTTTCATCTATCCCATATATATCACTGCAGGATATTAGGATGCCATCAACATAAACAATAAGAATGATAATCTCATTCGTGCTCCAAGTTACATTGTTTGAAGCTAACAACACTGATTATATTATTTAATTTATCAAACCAGGCTCTGAGCTTTGTTTAAGACCATAAATAACCTTTTTAAGTTTGCAAACCATAGTAGCATTCTCTCTTGAGCAACATATCCTCGAGGTTGCTCTATAAACACGGTCTCGTGCAAATTACCATAAAGAAAGACATTCTTCATATCTAGCTTACATTGGCCAAGATTGATTGATAGCTAAAAAGAACAAAACTCTAATAGAATTCAGGCGAGCAATAGGAGAGAACATCTCACAATAATCAACACAAGTCTGTGTAAATCCTTTGGCCACTAGACAAGCTTTGTATCATTCAATAGTACCATCAACTTTAAATTTTAGAGTAAATACCCAATGATAGACAATAATATCAACAGAAGGTGGTGCAGTCATCAGCTCCCAAGTATCACGAGAGATAAGGGCATACATTTCCTCATCTATTGCAGTTCGCCAAGCCGAGTGTTTATAAGCCTCAGAGTAGGAAGTTGGAACGTCTGTAGATGATAGAGAAACAACAAAAGCGTGGAATAATCAAACGAAATATGATTAGACAAAGGATGAGTAGTGCAAAATCGAATACCTTTATGAAGAGCAATAGGCATATCAATATAGGAGGGGTGAGGAGCATCAGGATCTGCAGGAAGAGGAGGTGAGGGACATGAATCTAGTTTTGGCCGAGCACGCCTCATGTACATCTGCAAAGGTTTAGGAGATAGAGCATCTGTAGTGGGAGACATAGATGGTGGGATAGCTTATGGAGGAGATGCTAATGTCTCATGTGACCGAGCTACATGGGAGAAAGGTATGGTCAAGACTAAAAAAATGTAACATTAGCACAGGTGTAATTGCGTTTTGTGAGTGGGTCAATACAACAATATCCTTTTTGTGTGCGAGGATATCTAAGCAGGATGCATTTAACAGAGTAAGGAGACAATTTATCCAAGTTAGGAGTAAAATTATGAACAAAACAAATACAACCAAATATGCGAGGAGACAGAGAAAAGAGATTTATCAAGATGAAGGCAAGAGAAGGGGATATCCCCATGTAACACTAGAAGTTATCTTATTTATGAGAAAGCAAGCTATAAGTACAACATCATCCCACAAAAACTTAGGAACATGCAGGTGACAAAGAAGAGTACTTGCTATGTCTAAAATATGACGGTTTTGCGTTCAACAACTCTATTTTGTTAGAAAGCGTATGAACAAGAGGTTTGATGAATTATGCCATGAGAATTATAGAATATAGACACTGTCTTATGAGTGAACTCAAGTGTATTATGTAGGAAGAATGCGCAAGGCAACAAAATATTGAGTTTTTATTTCGTTATAAAATGATGTTAACACCTCAGAAACCTCACTCCTATTTATGAATAAATATAACCAAGTCATGTGAGAATAATCATCAATAAAAATTATAAAATACTGAAAACCTCCTCTCGACTTAACTCTACTAGGTCCCTAAACATCACAATGAACAAGTTCAAAAGTAAAAGAACTACGTTTATCAACTCTAGAAGGAAAAGGAGTATGATGGTGTTTGCCAAACTCACAGGACTCGCACCGGAAATCAGTAGACGGAATAGGAACTAAACTTTTGAGAGCGGAAGAAGATGAGTGACCAAGACAACAATGCACTGATAAGGTGACAGTTGTTGAGAGTGCCCGGGAACTTATAAGTGTAACCGAATCCAGATAGTATAAGCCATCACTCTCAAGTCCTCTACCAATTATCCTCTTTGTATGCAGATCCTGAATAATACAATAGGATGTATAAAAAGATACAGAATAGTTGTGAGCTTTTGTTAGCTGGCTTATGATCAGTAAACAGGAAATTTGGGTGTAAAGAGAACATTATCAAGAGTGATATTTGGCTGACAACACCTCTTCCTATAATCGGAAAATAGGTACCATTGGCTATATTGACAGGGGATAAAGACGAGGAAACAAAAGAGGAAGAGAAAACAGACTTGTTACCTGTAATATGAGTAGACGCACCAGAATCCAACATCCAACACTTATCACGAGACAACAGTGGCAGAGGGAATGCTAGTAGAAGAGCGAAGCAATTTCTCATCATTAGTATGAAAAACAGAGGCCATATCATCATGGCCGCCAATGTCTAGTGACGGAGTTGATAGTCCAATAGATGCATTATTAGCTTACCAAACTTCGTCCAACTCTTTTCGGAGGTATGGTTGGAATGACCATAGTCAACACACGAACGACTACTCTTGGTGGTATCAGTTTCACCATCACGACTGTGACTATTATTATAACCCCGAAAGAACCCACCACCGCGAGTAGCCATAGCCGAAGTGTTGGAAGATGAGGAAAAACTGGTGTCAGGATGACCTGTAGTCACAAAGAACCTGAGGTAGAAAAGGACGATGTAGAAATCAGCAGCATAGGGTATTGTTGCCAAAATCGGTAGAAAAGGTGGTCTCCCGATAAAATTAAGCATCCCGTGTTCGAACCGAACACACAACTTCATTCCACTAGAGAATTATTATTGAACTACCGCACCAATCCCAAATTACATTTTTGGGCTCCTTCTTATTATGAGTGTGTTAGTCTCCCTGTGTTTAAGATAACAAATGTCCACTAATTAAGTAAGTTACTGACAACTCACTTAATTAATATCTAGCTCCAAGAGTAGTACCACTCAACTTCATCATCATGTCGTACTAAGTCCACCTGCAGGGTTTAACATGACAATCCTTTTGAGCTCCTCTTGGGGACATTCTCAACCTAGTATCTCTAGGACACAGTTTCCTTCTATAATCAACAACACACACTATAAGTGATATCATTTCCCAACTTATCGGGCTTATTGATTCATCGAACTAAATCTCACCCATTGACAAATTAAAGAAATAAATATCAAATATATGTGCTTGTTATTATATTAGGATTAAGAGCACACACTTCCATAATAACTAAGGTCTTTGTTTCTTTATAAAGTCAGTATAAAAGAAACGACCTCTAATGGTCCTACTCAATACACTCTAAGTGTACTAGTGTAATTATATAGTTAAGATAAACTAATACCTAATTACACTACGACCTTCAAATGGTTTGTTCCTTTCCATCTTGGTCGTGAGCTACTGTTTATAATTTATAAGGTACTGATAACATGATCCTCTGTGTGTGACACCACACACCATGTTATCTACAATATAAATTAATTGAATAACTACATTTATCACAAATGTAGACATTTGACCAATATGATTCTTATTTCTAGATAAATGTTTATACCAAAAGTTAAGCCTTTAGTATACACTCTAACAATCTCCCACTTATACTAAAAGACTAAGCTGCCATATCTGCTGCCATACATCTGATTCCCATCCCTTCAACATGCCCATCAAAAGCTCTTGCCTTAAGGACCTTAGTGAAAGGATCTATAGGTCATCACCTAATGCAATCTAGGCGGCAACAACTTCTCCTCGTTTATACGATTCCTCGTATTGGGTGGTACTGCGCTCTATCAGTGTTTACTTGCCTTATAGACTTATGGTTTCTTGAAGTTTGCTATTGCACCAATATTATTACAATAAATTGTAATAATTTTGGACAAACCGTAAATCATATCTAAGTCTATCTTGAGGTTATTGAGTCATTCAACTTTTATGGCTACCTTAGAGGCTTGCATATACTAAGCTTCTATGGTGGAGTCCAGAAAACACCTATGCTTATCACTCTTCCATAGTTATGACTTTACCTCCTAAAGTAAACACAAAACCCCGAGGTTGACTTATTATTGTCCCTATCCGATTGGAAGTCAAAATCCATGCAACCCACAAGGACTAAATTAACTGCTTTGTAAGCTAGCATATAATCTCTAGTGCCTCAGGTACTACAATATATGCTTTATCGCAGTCCACTGTCCGGTTACTTTGATATCTGCTAACTATGCCCTTGGCAAAATAGATTTCTGATCTCGTGCATAGCATACATTAGGCTTCCAACAGCCGTAGCATAAAGAACTGCCTTTATTTACTTTATCTCCTTTGATGTCTACAGAGACATATCTTTAGATAAAGTTACTCCATCCTGAAAAGGTAAGAAACCTTTCTTGGAGTTTTGTATGCTTGAAACGAGCAAGGATTTTTCCTATGTATGAAGCTTGGGATAAGTAAAATATTCTTTTCTTGCGATCCCTTATTACTTTGATCTCAAGAATATATACATTCTCCCAAGTCCTTTATATCGAATTATTTTGGACAACCATACCCTTACTTCTGACAACATTTTGATATTGTTTCCAACTACCAAAAATGTTATCTAAGTATAGTACAAGAAATACCATCACGTTTCCATCACATCTTTTGTATACACAAGACTTATCCGGTTACTAAATCCATAGATCTGGATTACTTTGATAAACCGGATGTTTCAAGACCTTGAAGCTTTGCCTCAGTCCATAAACTGATTGAGCTTACACACAAGATGCTCTTAGCCCTTTGCAATGAACCCTTCTAGTTGCTTTATATGGATGTTTTCTTCAAGACTTTCATTAAGGAATGCTATCTTGACATCCACTTGCCAAATAGATAAAAGAATCCGGATAGACTTAAGCATGGCTACCAGTGAAAAAGTTTCCTTTTTCATCTAGCCTTGCTTTGAAAGTTTCTACCTTCCTGTCTATCCCTCTTTTCCTAATATAGACCTTTTTACACCCAAAGACTTTTACACCATTTGGTGGTTCTACAAGCTTCCAGATTTTATTAGAATACATATATTCTAATTCTGTTATTCATTACTCTTTGCCAAGATATTGCATCTTTATCTTGGAGTGCTTCGTCATATGTCCGGAGATCAGGTTCATGTCCTCCAGGGATCGAGTCCAAAAACTCCCCCAAAACATGAATCTTTTTAGGTTGCCTAACAACCCTCCCACTACGACAAGGCACTTTCTGTAATTGTGTATCATTTGTGATACGTGTTGCAGTTTCCTTGTGGTATCTCATCTTGTACAGTTGGTACTAGATTAGACATGCCTTTTATTATTTCCTTAAGAACAAATTTTCTTATGGGCACATGGTTTATTACATAGTCCTTTTTTAAAAATCGGTCATTGATGCTAACAATGACCTTCTGATTTTTAAGACTATAAACCTACTTTCATTTCACTAGGATAACCCACAAACAAGTGAATTCCTGTCCAACTTATCATTGTCTCTCTTCTGCATATGTGCTGGATTACCCGAATCCGAATATACTTCGAAATAGGCTTACGCCTATTCAGCAATTCTATATGAATAGAGAGTTCTGACTTTAGAAGGTACTATATTCACTCCCGTTTCCAGAGTATATCCTTAAAATAATTTTGATAATATTCTTAATAACTCATCAATCTACTTATTTCCATAAGAGTCCTATACCTTCCTTTTCCTACACCATTCTGTTGGGGTGTACCAGGTGCAGTTAGTTGGGATTCAATCCCTACTTCTGATAAATGACTCCTAAATTCTCCCAAGAGGTACTTGCCACTACGATCTTACTGTAGTGTCTTGATACTTTTACTTTGTCGTTTCTCCACATCAGCATCGTACTCTTTGAACTAATCAAAGCACTTAGACTTGTGGCACATCAAGTAAATATATCCGTATCTCAAATAGTTGTCTATAAAATAGATGAAATATTTGAAACAACCTCTTACCTGGATGCTCATAGGATCACACAAATCAGAATGAACCAATTCCAATATATCTTTGACTCCATACCCTTTAGACTTAAAAGCTTTCTTGGTTATTTTTCCTTCCAAGTAAGATTCGTAGGTTGGAAATATTTCCACTACTAATGAACCCAAAAGTTCATCAGTTACCAATGAATCATACTCAAGTTAATATAACCTAGCCTTAAATGCCAAAGATATAATTGGTTCATTTCCGAAGGTTACTTTCTCTTAAAGTTAGAAGATGTGTTACTAATTTCCATTTGTTGCATCGTGAGAGTTATTGGATTTATAAATTGCCAACCAACGTACCAGAACAGATAACTTCCCTCTTTTTCTTAATAACAACTTTGTTATTAAAAGAGGCAAAATATCATGTTCTTTGAATAGTTTAGAAACTGAAAAATAGTTCTTTCTAAACTTGGTGCATAAAGACAATTACTCAAAAATCCATGTTTTATTTTTATCAAAAGATAAACATCTCCCACTGCAACAGCTGCCACTTTTACAGCAGTGCCCATGTGGACGGTGTTTTTATTTTCATTTAGTTGTCGGGTTTCCTGGAACCCTGCAATGAATTGCGGACATGATTAATGACATCTGTATCTACACTCCAGGTTCTGGTAGATAACACCACTAAACATGTTTCAACTAATGAATAAAATACACTTATATTGTTCTTAGTTCTAAGAGGACAGTCTACCTTAATGTCCAAATCCTATTTCCAATCAATTATAATTGGGACCACTAAGTCTATCCTAAAGTATATCAGCTAGGGATTGACCATCATCCTAAGAATCACAAAAATATTTGGTTAAGACCAACTCCTTAAAAATCCCCATGAATTTTGTATACCACGTTAGTGTGGAGGTATACAAATTCAAAGAGGAAATTTTATCATTTAATTTTATTATCTCGTCAACCTTACTTTATGACGAATAAAATTAATAGTTAGTCTATCTTTAATCAAATATTTGGTCAAGACTTCTAAATTTAAAATAATATTGATTCCTCTAACAATACTATTTAAATTTACCAACACCTCAAAACACCGTGAATTTTGCATGTCACGTTAGTGTGGACGTATACAAAATCAACATTTGTAAGAGGAGGGTTTTACCCATTAACTATCTTGTCAACGTAACTTTATGACAAATAAAATTATCTCAAACACCGTTAATTTTATATGCCACGTTAGTGTGGACGTATACAAAATCAATCATTTGTAAGAGGGGTTTTAACCCTTTAATTTTATTATCTTGTCAACCTAGTTTTATGACAAATTAATAGTTGGTTTCATTTGGTCACACAAATAATAACAGTGACTCCGATGGGGAGGATACTATTAGATGTGTCTAAGTGTATACCATTACTTGACACTAAGTCCATTAATAAGATTATGCCCCTTCCGTTGGGGAAGATCGCACGCTCTTAATTAACTTCCTATAGTCATCCAAAAATGGAAGTCTGTTCTAGTGATCTGCAAACTAGCTCATCCGTTATGGAGGAAGGCACTCAGAGCCAACGCGCAAGCTTGTTTGCATCACTTACAAACCAGTAATGGAGACCATGGGATTTACTTAAAAATCCCTCTCCCACTTAGTTATTTATTAATGAGGAATTTTAACTATGCTAGCCTACTAAACTTGTAAACTAACATGCACACACAGCACAATATAAAAGCAATAAATAGAAAATCTAATTTTCAACTATTATGACTTTTATCTCTAGTTGTCCTCCGTGTGTTGTCATCCCAAGCTGCTGCCATATTTGGCCACCGCCACCGGGTCTAGCTGTCACATCCATCTTGCTCCTTGTTCCGCTGCGCCTCTGGTCCTTAGAAGGTTCCACGCTTTACAAGATTTGATCCGCGACATAAATAGAATTTTACAATTTTGATCCTATATTCCATAAAAGGAATGTACATGTATCTAGATCAAAAATAAAATCATAATAAAACTAAATACAGCTCCTGCTGTATTTTATAATACAATCATGCACACACATATAAATGCCCTTGACATGTCCAAGGGTCCAATCACGCACATAAAACTATAAGCCATAATAGTTGGATCCTGCATCCACAAAGTTAGCACATCCTACTATTATCCTACCTAAATTATGTATGACATGTGCATAATTAAACTAATACCAAATACACAGAGGCAAAACCCTAGCTCTGATACCAATTGTTGGTTGCTACTCAAAAAACCTAGAGGTTCCACTGTACAAAAATTTTGTACAAAGATCTGAACCTTTTCCTAGCTACCATGTGTTCTTTTAAATTAAATTTTGGATCGCCTGCGGAACTTAACACGTTTGATCCAAAACTTAATCTATTCGTTCTTTTAGGTTTTGACTTGGGTCTCCTGCGGAACTTAACACGTTCGACCCAAATCACCTTAAGTTATTAGTTCCATTAAATATTAATTTCCATAATTGGTTCCCAGTACTGACGTGGCGAGGCACATGACCTTCATGGATATGAGAGCAACCACCACCGACTAGACAAAACCTTTTATAGAAAGCTAATATTTAATTTCCTAAAATAACTTTAGGTTAACCGAAAAGAACAATCAAATCACAAGGAAAAAAAAACAAAAGAACACAACATCGAAAAACATATTCGAAACACTAGAATCGCATGCCTCTTGTATTTGGTATTATTTCCAAAAATAACTAGTATGATGCGGAAAGAAAAATTACTAGTTATACCTTTTAGAAAGACCTCTTGATCTTCTACCATATTCCTCTTCTAACCTCGGACGTTGTGTGGGCAACGATCTTCCGAGATGAGAACCACCAAGCACCTTCTTCTTCCTTATAAGTTTCGGCCATCAAAACTTCTCCTAGGATGAAGAGGTTCGGCCACCACCACCATGCTCCAAGGGATGCTAGAAAAGAGGCTTCTTTTCTCTCCTTCTTAGATCCGGCCACCAAAGCTATCTCCACCATGAGTAGGTTTCGGCCACACAAAGGAGAGGAGAGGAAAGAAAGGGCCAGCCACACCCAAAGAAGAAAAGAGGGAGAAAAATAATAGAGTTGTTAGCCATGAAGGCACCTCTACCCTCTCTTTTATAATCCTTGGCCTTAGCAAATAAGGAAATTTAAATAAAAATTTCCTTAATTCTTTTGCCATTGATAAGGAAAATTTATTTAATTAAAAATAATTTTTTTCTCATCAACAATGTGGCCGGCCACTTTAAACCAAGCAAGGGAAATTTAATTCAATCAAGAATTAAAACTTTCCTAATTTGTTTCCGGAAATTTTATAAAAAATTTCTCTAATAATTTTCCCTTCATGATGGTCAATAAAAAGGAAATTTTATTAATTAAAAAATTTCTTTTAAACATGTGGATAAAAAAAAAGTTATCTTTAAAAATTAAAATCTCTTCCAATCTACAAATAAGGAAAGATATCTAATCTTTTCTTAATCCTTGTAGAAGCTTTATAAAAGAGATATTTAATTTTTAAACTCTCTTTAAATCATGAACATGATTAAAAGGAAAGTTTTTACCAAAATTAAAATCAACCTTTAATCTACAAATAAGGAAAGAGATTTAACTCTTCTCTTAATCTTTTGTAGAATCTTATAAAAGGAAAGATTTAAATTTTAAACTCTCTTTTAAATCATGTTATCCACATGAGAAAGATTTAAAAATAAAATTCCTTTTATTTTAATAGGGCCGGCCACATGAATTCACCCATGAACCAAAACATGGTCGGTTCTAGCTTGGTCTCCAAGCTAGCTTGGCCGAACCCTATAGGATGGGTAAGAAGGTGGGTATAGGTGGGTATAGTACTCTATAATTAAGAGCTACGATAGGGACGAGAGGAGGAATTGGTTTTGGTCTCCCGATAAAATTAAGCATCCGTGTTCGCCCACAACTTAATTTTATCAATAATAATCATTCCACTAGAGAATTATTATTGAACTACGCACCAATCCCAAATTACATTTTGGGCTCCTTCTTATTATGAGTGTGTTAGTCTCCTGTGTTTAAGATAACAATGTCCACTAATTAAGTAAGTATCGACAACTCACTTAATTAATATCTAGCTCAAGTAGTACCACTCAACTTCATCATCATCGTACTAAGTCCACCTGCAGGGTTTAACATGACAATCCTTTTGAGCTCCTCTTGGGGACATTCTCAACCTAGTATCTCTAGGACACAGTTTCCTTCTATAATCAACAACACACACTATAAGTGTTATCATTTCCCAACTTATCGGGCTTATTGATTCATCGAACTAAATCTCACCCATTGACAAATTAAAGAAATAAATATCAAATATATGTGCTTGTTATTATATTAGGATTAAGAGCACACACTTCCATAATAACTGAGGTCTTTGTTTCTTTATAAAGTCAGTATAAAAGAAACGACCTCTAATGGTCCTACTCAATACACTCTAAGTGTACTAGTGTAATTATATAGTTAAGATAAACTAATACCTAATTACACTACGACCTTCAAATGGTTTGTTCCTTTCCATCTTGGTCGTGAGCTACTGTTTATAATTTATAAGGTACTGATAACATGATCCTCTGTGTATGACACCACATACCATGTTATCTACAATATAAATTAATTGAACAACTACATTTATCACAAATGTAGACATTTGACCAATATGATTCTTATTTCTAGATAAATGTTTATACCAAAAGCTAAGCTTTTAGTATACACTCTAACACTGGTGGGTCGAGGATCGGACGTGGGAAGCCTATGATCCTTTGTTTGAGGGGGGGATTGTTGGGGTTGCAAAGTTGCAAACATAGTCCCATATTGGAAACACATGGGAAAGATCATGGGTTTATAAGAGAAAAGATATCTCCATTGGTATGAGGCCTTTTGGGGAGAGCCGAAGAGCAAAACCATGAGGGCTTAGGCCCAAAGTGGACAATATCATGCTGTTGTGGAGATATCTAAATTCTTTTCGATCCTACAGTCCTAACAAGTCACGGATAACTAAATATTAAGCAAAGGAAGTTCTAGTAGGTTGAGGTCAACCAGATATTGGGCAAGATGTGATTTAGACTCAGAAAGGTTGAAATTAGGGTTAGTAATCTATTATTAAGGAGTGGAATGATTTACAAATCCTAAACCCAAATTTTCAGGTTTTGGTGCTCGAATCGATTGACTTAATCGATTAAGCAATACCAATTGGCAAGAGATGTGATTTGAACAAAAGATATTCGAATCGATTAGGCAGATTGCTTAATCGATTGAGACCTATTTTAATTGATTAAGTTGATTACCTAATCGATTAGGAGTTGTCTTCATGAAGAGCAGTAGAGTTTGGAATCAATTAACCTTAATGTCAATCGAACGATTGGGGTCTTTTTCGCGAGAGTAGAGAATGTTATAGAATCGATTGGGCAATCGATTAGAGACTGGTTAATCGATTGGTATGACTCACCAATCGATTAGATATTCAAAAAAGAGCCATTTTGTAGGGCGAACGATCGAATTATGACATGACAATTGATTGGGAAGAAAAGCTAATCGATTAGTAGGTGGAAATTAGCTCGAGAAAAATTCATATAAAAGGGGAGTTTGTGCATATTTAGGGTTTAGGAATCAATTAACCCTAATGTTAGTCGATTGATTGAGGCCTTTTTTTTGCAAAAGTAGAGAATGCTATGGAATCTATTGGGCAATCAATTAGAGGCTAGCTAATCGATTAATATGATTCATCAATCGATTAGACGTTAAAAAAGAGCAATTCTATAGGGTGAACGGTTGAATTATGACGTAACAATCGATTGAGAAGAAAAGCTAATCGGTTAGGAGGTGGAAATAAGCTTGAGGAGAATTCATATAAAGGAGAGTTTGTGCAAATTTTCACATGTCAATTCTTGAAGGGTTGAGAAAGAAGTACTGCTGCATTTCCAACCAAACAAGAAGCAATTCCAACTAATAAGAAAACATTCAAAGTAAGATTTATGTAAAATTATGTATTCATTGTATTGCTTTCATTTTTTGTTGTATTTCTTGTGCTCAAGATTGTACAAGATTTCTCTACCTCCGAAAGAATTCCGAGAAGGAGGTTTTCATAATTAAAAATGTAAATCCATTACCTTAACGGTCCTCCTAGTGTCGGTCCGAAAATTTTTTTTTATAATAGATACTGTGAAAGAGAGTCAGACCTTTGGATTAGTTACATTAAGAAGATGAATACAAAATAAATCAAGATATTAATCTTTTTTTTAAAAAAAAAATTCGTTACAACATGGTGGCAAAAGGCGAATACGCTCGCCCCCAGCGCCCCCGCCAACCGTCCCAGGGCCAACACGGAGGAGGTAAATCATGGGTGACTACTAGCCTTTGAAATAGTGACTAGCACATAAGGAAGGTATTTACCTCGACTTTACCTAAATTCGAACTCCAGACCTTATGATGATAATACCTTATGTACTAGCCATAATTTTTCGTTGCAACATGAAGTTAGAAGAAGTGAAGCCAGCACCCCCTCCTTTCCAACTCTTTACATGTCCTAATAGTATCATCGGCTCATTGCACAATAGTCCGGGGTAATATTGACCAATATTGTTATCATCGTATTAAATAGCGCAAAATAAAAATATTTTAAAAAATGTGCTGAGATGTTATTTTAATAATAAAAAAATGCTCCCGACTATTCTAAGAAAAAAAAGTAGGATGCTGTTGGTGTTAACAACGACATTAAGATGGAGGAGAATCTATATTAAAAAAATATATGTTTATAAAATAATATTAATAAAGTTAAGTAAATACAATTTCTACTATACATTTTTAGAAGCTAATAAAAAATTTATTATAAAATATAAGATATGTTTAAAGAATAACATTGAATTGATATACGTTTTAGAAAGTTAGCAAAAAAAAATAGTGACATTTTCAATGTGATTATTTTTGAATCGTGGGCCAATTTAAAAAATATGAGTATACTATAATGATAATGGTCTCCTATGATGCATATATTTATTCGTATTTGAAATTTATGAAGAAAATAATCAAATGGAAGCTTGAATAACAATTAATATACGTTTTTGAATTGTTTAATCACTTTAATGCTCTCCTAGAATAAATCTATATATTTAGAGCAAATTTTGATTAAAAATTATGATATAATTTTGAAAAATTATTTTATAATTTTAAAATCATTTAATAAATTTGAAAGAATGAATAAATTCACACACCCTCCCAAAACCCATTTATCTATTCAAATTTAAAAATTAATTAAAATATAATCATATAGTAAAATTTATTGATTATTTTGAGATTTTAATTTTGACTTCACATTTAAATTTATAAAACTATTACATGATATTTATTTTAAAAATACATCAACTAATACATTACTACATGACTTATTTAATCCTTAAATTAAGAAAATTTTAATTTTAATTAAATAACTAACATATAATGTTTTATCTTGTTAAAAATTCCTCATTTTAATACTATGTAATATATACAAGTCAATTAATAATATACCAAACTAAGTATAGAATTGTAAAACCTTGAATTTGATCAAACATTTTAAACCTTCTTTATATATATATTTTTTTTAAAAAAAAGATTCCTGTGAATATTATATATTAATATATTAAATACAATTTATAAATGGCTTGCCATTTCAAAACTTTTTTCTATATTAAGTGCCAAAGAGCCTGAGGTGAATTACTGTGAAGGCTCATTATTGGATCGTTAGATCTACGTTATTAATCTTGATCGTCAGTCCATTAACGCTTGAGATTAGAATATCAGATCTGAGTGGTGGATAGGCCCATTTCACAAGAATAAAATGAAGTCGGATTTGTTTGTTCATTCACGACTTCTTCCCAAATTGACTCCGGCGACGCGCTTCTTTTGCCACTCCCTTATCGCTTAATCGCTATAAAGAGGAAGAAGGCAGAGGAATCGATCAATGGCAAGGCGGAGGGTGAAGTTGGCGTTCATCGAGAACGAGGGCACCCGGCGGTCGACCTTGAAGAAGCGGCGGAGCGGCCTGATCAAGAAGGTGCAGCAGCTGAGCGTGTTGTGCGACGTGGACGCCTGCTTGCTCATCTACTCCCCCGGAGAGTAGGTGACCACGTGGCCGGAGCCGGTGGACGCCCGCCGCGTGGCGCTGCGCTTCAAAGGCGTCCCCCACTGCGGGCGCGAGAGGAAAATGGTGGACCACGTGGCCTTCCTCCAGCAGCGCCTCGCTCTGCTCAGGGACACCCTCCGGCGGAGGCGCCGCGAGAACAGGGAGATGGAGCTGCGGTCGATGATGTTCGAGAGCATGTGGGACAACGGGAAGATCGATCAGCTCAGCACGGTGGACGCCGCCGCGCTGGCCGTGATAGTGGACGGCAAACTGCAGGTAGGTGGTGATCAAATCAATCGACCGATCGCTTGTCCTAAATTTCCATCTTAATTTTATTACGGAGAAATCGTGGCAGGAGCTGTACGAGAAGAGGGAGGAGGCGATGAGGAGGCTGGCCGCGGCCCAACCGCCGCCGCAGTCGTTGCAGCCTTTGCCGGCAGATTCAGAAGATCCTCTGGGGATGATTCTCCGGAAGACTACAGAGAGGAGGAGCGACTACGATGATATCATGGTCGTCCCGGCACCTCCACCGCCGCCGCCGCCGTCGATGGATGAGAATCCTCTGGGGATGGTGCGGCGGCAGGAGACGTTTCTGTCTTTAAGAAATTCCCAGTTCGGGGAATGGAACCACAGCATGTTCTCCGATTATCGTCGACTATAGATATCATTATATTTCATGCAAAATAAAACCATTCCAATTAAAATTCTACGGAGACTTGCTTTCATATTTCTCTTTGTGTGCATGGATTACCTCACATAAATTTTAAAAAATATTTAAAAGTATACAAAATCAAAAAATTGCTGAAAAACTTTGCTTTTCTCTATGTTCAACCGTCGATGAGCCATTTTGGATGCTGATGGAGTCGTCAATCTTCAAGGGGAAGAAAGAAAGCATGACTAAGAGACAAAGAGAGGGAGGAAGCGGAGAAATTGAATGTGTATACCTTTGCCCGCGAAAACGGACCACTTTTATAATACTATTGGAGAATGAACAATACCTCCCTCTAGGAATTAATTAACGGGACGTTATTATCTCAGTAAGAAAAATGTCATGACGTTGCATCTTTGCCGTATATCATATAGTCATGTTGCTCCTATTAGTATCTGTATAGTTATATTGCTCCACATGTTCTGGTAACCCACGTATTATCCCATGTGTATGCTAGTCCACGTGTTGTCTCACGCGTTACGTCTACCCATAGACTAGGACAGCCCATAGGATGGTAATAATTGGACCAAAGGGCATGACTAGTTAAGTACAGAAGCATTTGATCGATCAAGTTTATCTGATTGAGCGGGGTAAAGCTGAGCATTCAGTCGACGGGGCCACTCGAAGAGGAGCTTGAGCGTCAGATAGGCGGGGGCCGAGCGAAGAGGAGCTTGATCGTCTAGTCAATGGGGTTGTGCGAAAAGGAGCTTGAGCGTTCGATCGACTGGCCGAGCGGAGAGGAGATTGAGCGTTCGATTGGCTGGGTTGAACGGGGAGGAGCTAAGTGGCAGATTAGCAAGGCTGGACAAAGAGGAACTTGAGCGTCAACCAACAGAGAGAATTAGCGTCTGGTCGGCTAGGCGGAGCGTAGAGGAGCTTGAGCGTTTGATCAACTGGCAGTACAAGCAAATAGTAAAATAGCAATGGAATATTAGTAACGAAATAGTCGTTTGTAGCAAAAATAGACTATTAGCTGCGGAATACAATATCGTCGCAAATAATAATATTTAAAAATTAATTTTTTTACAAGGTCATTATATTTGCGACGAAGTTAGCATGGTCGCCGCTAAAAGTTTAGTATTAACGACGAATTATGTTAATCGTCGTTGATCCGGCGGTATAGACAGGGGACCCCCTTTGAGGGGAATCAACGTCACGTGGAGGACAAAAGTCAAGGGCAGTGTGAGGTTCAGCCGACCGGAAAAGGGGGACCGACCGGCCGAATGGGGTATAAGCGGAAGCGAAGATAACCCGATGGGGAGTCGGGTCTCCGACGCTCATGGTGAACAGGGTCACCGGGCCGAGCGGGTAGCCCGCTCGGCCGAGGCATAAAGCAATAATGCTGTGAACAGTTTCATCCGAGCACATGACCTGGAATCTCCTGAGCAGATCAGTACCTACGTCCGGTCGGACGTGATGGGACTGCCGAGCGGCCGGACGCTCGGTGCGGGAACAGAAGAGACAAAAGGACAAGGGAAACATCGGGAAACATCTTCTGACAACAGGCATGTCCAACGACCAAGTCATACGCTGACTTGAACCTTACGACAGAAGGTTCTGCCGTCCCATCAGAGAGGTGCTCGGACTGTAGTAGTATGGCGTCAGACAAACTCCTCTGACAAGGCCATACTGAGGTATGGTAAGAGGACACGTATTCACCTCGGTATGTGTGCATAAGCCTCTTCACAGCTCTATATAAGGGTCCTCACACTTCGCCGGAGGTACGCATTCTCTGATATTCGAAGCCACCTCTGCATTTTCCTCTTGCCTGACTTGAGCGTCGGAAGGTCGTCGCTGGGAACCCCTTCCCGGCCCGACTTCCTTGCAGGTTCGCCGAAGATCCCTACGACCGGCCGGAGATCCATGTCATCAGTTCGGAGAGCGCCACGTGCCCAGCGTCCATTGATTCAGCGTTCGGACAGGATCAAATTGGCGCCGCCCGGAAGCAATGGACGAAGCTGGACGACCGCACATGGTGATGCTCTCCACGGAGGAGCTCGACGCTCTGATCGAGGCAAGAGCAGCAAAACTTATGGAGCGATAGAAACAGAAGTCGCAAGCCGAGCGGCTGGAGCAACAAGCGACGTCAGCATCAGGAGGCCGAGCGGAAGTACTGCCTGCCACAGTTCCATTTCATCGGGCCCTATTCCGTACGCCTCCTGAAGTCACAACAGTTAACCGTGATCGAGGATCTTTGTCCAACGAGGCGCTTCTGCGAGACAGCAGAAAAGGCAAGGCCCCCCGAACGGACGCCTGTTGGTTGCTACTCGGAAAGCCTAGAGGTTCTACTGTACAAAAATTTTGTACAAAGGTCTGAACCTTTTCCTAGCTACCATGTGTTCTTTTAAATTAAATTTTGGATTGCCTGCAGAACTTAACACGTTTGATCCAAAACTTAATCTATTCGTTCTTTTAGGTTTTGATTTGGGTCTCCTGCGGAACTTAACACGTTCGACCCAAATCACCTTAAGTTATTAATTCCATTAAATATTAATTTCCATAATCGGTTCCCAGTACTGACGTGGCGAGACACATGACCTTCTTGGATATGGGAGCAACCACCACCGACTAGACAAAACCTTTTATAGAAAGCTAATATTTAATTTCCTAAAATAACTTTAGGTTAACCGAAAAGAACAATCAAATCACAAGGAAAAGAAAAACAAAAGAACACTATATCGAAAACAAATTTGAAACTCTAGAATCGTATGCCTCTTGTATTTAGTATTATTTCCAAAAATAACTAGTATGATGCGGAAAGAAAAATTACTAGTTATACCTTTTAGAAAGACCTCTTGATCTTCTACCGTATTCCTCTTCTAACCTCGGACGTTGTGTGGGCAACGATCTTCCGAGATGAGAACCACCAAGCACCTTCTTCTTCCTTGCAAGTTTCGGCCACCACAATTCTCCAAGAGAAGTAGAGGTCCGGCCACCACCACCAAGCTCCAAGGGATGCAAGAAACAAAACCACCTTTCTCTCCTTTTTCTCCTAGCTAGAACCGGCCACCATCAAGAGCTCCAAGAGAGGTTACCGCCGGCCATAAGAAGAAGAGAAGAGGAAGAAGCTAGGGCCGGCCACCAAGGAGGAAAAGAGAGGAGAAGAATAATAGAGTTGATCACCCGTGAAGGCACCTCTACCCCCTCTTTTATAATCCTTGGTCTTAACAAATAAGGAAATTTTAATAAAAACTTCCTTAATTCTTTTGCCATTAAAAAGGAAATTTTATTTAATTAAAAATAATTTTTCTTTTCTATTTGTAATGGCCGGCCACCTTAATCCCTTTAATCAAGGAAATTTTAATTCACACAAGAATTAAAACTTCCTAATTTACTTTCGGAAATTTATAAAAATTTCTCAAATAATTTTTCCCTTCATGGTGGTTAATAAAAAGGAAATTTAATAAATTAAAATCTTTCTTTTAAACATGTGGATAAAAAGAAAGTTATCTCTAAAAAATTAAAATCTCTCTTAATCTACAAATAAGGAAAGATATCAAATCTTTTCTTAATCTTTTGTAGAAACTAATAAAAGAGAATTATTAATTTTTAAACTTTCTTTTAAATCATGAACATGGTTAAAAAGGAAAGTTTTCTTAAAATTTAAAATCCTCCTTTAATCAACAAATAAGGAAAGATTTCAAATTTTAAACTCTCTTTTAAACATGTAGATGATTTACAAATAAGGAAAGTTTTTACCAAAAATTAAAACCATCCTTTTAATCTACAAATAAGGAAAGAGATTAATCTCTTCTCTTAATCTTTTGTAGAAAGCTATAATAGGAAATTTTTAAACTCTCTTTAAAACCATGATATCCTCATAAGAAATAATTTTAATAAAAATCCTTTTAATACTCTAGTGGTCGGCCACCTAAGCTTGGGACCCAAGCTTTGGCCGGCCACCAACTTGGCTCATCCACTTGGTCTTGGCCGGCCCTAGCTTGGGTTCCAAGCTAGCTTGGCCGGCCCCATTGGATGGGTAAGAAGGTGGGTATGCGGTAGGTATAAATCTCTATATACTAGAGGCTACGATAGGGACCGAGAGGAGGAATTGGTTTTGGTCTCCCGATGAAATTAAGCATCCCGTGTTCGCCCCGAATACACAACTTAATTTCATCAATAATAATTCATTCCACTAAAGAACTATTATTGAACTACCGCACCAATCCCAAATTACATTTTGGGCTCCTTCTTATTATGAGTGTGTTAGTCTCCCTGTGTTTAAGATAACAAATGTCCACTAATTAAGTAAGTTACTGACAACTCACTTAATTAATATCTAGCTCCAAGAGTAGTACCACTCAACTTCATCGTCATGTCGGACTAAGTCCACCTGCAGGGTTTAACATGACAATCCTTATGAGCTCCTCTTGGGGACATTCTCAACCTAGATCACTAGGACACAGTTTCCTTCTATAATCAACAACACACACTATAAGTGATATCATTTCTCAACTTATCGGGCTTATTGATTCATTGAACTAAATCTCACCCATTGATAAATTAAAGAAATAAATATCAAATATATGTGCTTGTTATTATATTAGGATTAAGAGCACACACTTCCATAATAACTGAGGTCTTTGTTTCTTTATAAAGTCAGTATAAAAGAAACGACCTCTAATGATCCTACTCAATACACTCTAAGTGTACTAGTGTAATTATATAGTTAAGATAAACTAATACCTAATTACACTACGACCTTCCAATGGTTTGTTCCTTTCCATTATGGTCGTGAGCTACTGTTTATAATTTATAAGGTACTGATAACATGATCCTCTGTGTGTGACACCACACACCATGTTATCTACAATATAAATTAATTGAACAACTACATTTATCAAAAATGTAGACATTTGACCAATGTGATTCTTATTTCTAGATAAATGTTTATACCAAAAGCTAGGCTTTTAGTATACACTCTAACAATCTCCCACTTATACTAAAAGACTAAGTTGCCATATCTGCCATACATCTGATTCCCAAACCTTCAACATGTCCATCAAAAGCTCTGCCTTAAGGACCTTAGTGAAAAGCGATCTATAGGTCATCATCGATGCATTCTAGGCGAACAACTTCTCCTCGTTTATCGATTTCTCGTATTGGGTGGTACTTGCGCTTTATTGTGTTTACTTGCCTTTATAGACTTATGGTTTCTTCGAGGCTATCGCACCAATATTATTACAATAAATTGTAATAATCTTTGGACAAACCAGAAATCATATCTAAGTCTATCTTGAGGTTATTGAGTCATTTAGCTTTTATGGCTACCTCAGAGGCTTGCCATATACTCAGCTTCTATGGTGGAGTCCAGAAAAACACCTATGCTTATCACTCTTCCATAGTTATGACTTTTCCTCCTAAAGTAAACACAAAACCCCGAGGTTGACTTATTATTGTCCCTATCCGATTGGAAGTCAAAATCCGTGCAACCCACTAGGACCAAATTAACTGCCTTGTAAGCTAGCATATAATCTCTAGTGCCTCTAAGGTACTTCAATATATGCTTTACTGCAGTCCACTGTCCTTGTCCAGGGTTACTTTGATATCTGCTAACTATGCCCTTGGCAAAACAGATTTCTGATCTCGTGCATAGCATACATTAGGCTTCCGACAGCCGAAGCATAAAGAACTGCCTTTATTTCCTTTATCTCCTTTGATGTCTACAGAGACATATCTTTAGATAAAGTTACTCCATCCTTAAAAAGTAAGAAACCTTTCTTAGAGTTTTGCATGCTTAAAACGAGCAAGGATTTTTCCGATATATGAAGCTTGGAATAAGTAAAATATTCTTTTCTTGCGATCCCTTATTACTTTGATCTCAAGAATATATACATTCTCCCAAGTCCTTTATATCGAATTGTTTGGACAACCATACCCTTACTTCTGACAACATTTTGATATTGTTTCCAACTACCAAAAATGTTATCTACGTATAGTACAAGAAATACCACCACGCTTCCATCACACCTTTTGTATACACAAGACTTATCCAGTTACTAAATGAATCCAAAGGTCTGGATTACTTTGATAAACCGGATGTTCCAAGACCTTGAAGCTTTGCCTCAGTCCATAGACTGATTGAGCTTACATAAGATGCTCTTAGCCCTTTGCAATGAACCCTTCTGGTTGCTTTATATGGATGCTTTCTTCAAGACTTCCATTAAAGAATGCTGTCTTGACATCCTCTTGCCAAATAGATAAAAGAATCCGGATAGACTTAAGCATGACTACCAGTGAAAAAGTTTCCTTTTTCATCAAGACTTGTTTTGAAAGTTACTACCTTCCTGTCTATCTCTCTTTTCCTATTATAGACCTTTTTACACCCAACGGCTTTTACACCATTTGGTGATTCTACAAGCTTCCAGATTTTATTAGAATACATATATTCTAATTCTGTTATTCATTACTCTTTGCCAAGATGCTTGCATTTTTATCTTGGAGTACTTCATCAGATGACCGGAGATCAGGTTCATGTCCTCCAGGGATCGAATCCAAAAACTCTCCCAAAACATGAACCTATTTAGGTTGCCTAACAACCCTCCCACTATGACAAGGCACTTTTTGCAATTGTGTATCATTTGTGATACGTGTTGCAGTTTTCTTGTGGTATCTCATCTTGTACAGTTGGTACTAGGTTAGACATGTCGTTTATTATTTCCTTAAGAACAAATTTACTTATGAGCACGTGGTTCATTATATAGTCCTTTTCTAAAAATCAGTCATTGATGCTAACAATGACCTTCTGATTTTTAAGACTATAAACCTACTTTTGTTTATCTAGGATATCTTACAAACAAGTGAATTCCTATCCAACTTATTATTATCTCTCTTCAGCATATGTGCTGGACTACCCGAATCCGAATATGCTTCAAAATAGGGTTACGCCTATTCAGCAATTCTATATGAGTGGAGAGTTCTGACTTTGGAAGGTACTATGTTCACTTTCTTTTTCAGAGTATATCCTTAAAACGAACTTGGTAATTTTCTGAATAACTCATCATCAATCTAATTATTTCCATAAGAGCCATATACCTTCTTTCTACTACACCATTCCGTTGGGGTGTTCCAGATGTAGTTAGTTGGGCTTAAATTATCCCAAGAGGTACTTGCCACTACGATCTTACCATAGTGACTTGATACTTTTACTTTAACGTTTCTCCGCATCAGCCTTGTACTCTTTGAACTAATCAAAGCACTTAGTCTTGCGGCACATTAAATAAATGTATTTGTATCTTGAATAGTTGTCTATAAAATAGACGAAATATTCAATACTACCTCTTGTCTGGATAGTCATAGGATCACACAAATCAGAATGAACCAATTCCAACATCTTTTTGGCTCCATACCCCTTAGACTTAAAAGCTTCTTGGTTATTTTTCCTTCCAAGTAAGACTCGTAGGTTGGAAAGATTTCCACTACTAATGAACACAACTTAAGTTAATATAACCTAGCTTTAGATGCCAAAGATATAATTGGTTCATTTCCGAAGGTTGCTTTCTCTTAAAATTAGAAGATGTGTGACTAATTTCCATTTGTTGCATCGTGGGAGTTATTGGATTATAAATTGTCAACCATCATACCAGAATAGATAACTTTCCTATTTTTCTTGATAACAACTTTGTTATCAAAATAAACACAATATCTATAATAGTTTAGAAACTGAAATCAGGTTCTTTCTAAACTTGGTACGTAAAGACAATTACTTAAAATCCATATTTTATTCTTATCAAAGGATAAACATCTCCCACTGCAACAGCTACCACTTTTACAGTAGTGCCCATGTGGACGGTGATTTACCTTTCATTTAGTTGTCGGGTTTCCTGGAACCCTGCAATGAATTGTAGACATGATTAATGGCATCTTGTATCTACACTCCAGGTTCTGGTAGATAACACCACTAGACATGTTTCAACTAATGAATTAAATACACCTAAATTGTTCTTAGTTCTAAGAAGACAGTCTACCTTAATGTCCAAATCCTATTTCCAATCAATTATTATTGGGACCACTAAGTCTATCCTAAAGTATATCAGCTAGGGATTGACCATCATCCTAAGAATCACAAAAATATTTGGTTAAGACCAACTCCTTAAAAATCCCCATGAATTTTGTATGCCACGTATACAAATTCAAAGAGGAAATTTTATCATTTAATTTTATTATCTCGTCAACCTTACTTTATGACGAATAAAATTAATAGTTGGTCTATCTTTAATCAAATATTTGGTCAAGACTCTAAATTTAAAATAATATTGATTCCTCTAACAATACTATTTAAATTTACCAACACCTCAAAACACCGTGAATTTTGCATGCCACGTTAGTGTGGACGTATACAAAATCAACATTTGTAAGAGGAGGGTTTTACCCATTAACTTTCTTGTCAACGTAACTTTATGACAAATAAAATTATCTCAAACACCGTTAATTTTGTATGCCACGTTAGTGTGGACGTATACAAAATCAAGCATTTGTAAGAGGGGTTTTAACCCTTTAATTTTATTATCTTGTCAACCTAGTTTTATGACAAATTAATAATTGGTTTCATTTGGTCACACAAATAATAACAGTGACTCCGATGGGGAGGATACTATTAGATGTGTCTAAGTGTATACCATTACTTGACACTAAGTCCATTAATAAGATTATGCCCCTTCCGTTGGGGAAGATCACACGCTCTTAATTAACTTCCTATAGTCATCCAAAAATGAAAGTCTGTTCTAGTGATCTGCAAACTAGCTCATCCGTTATGGAGGAAGGCACTCAGAGCCAACGCGCAAGCTTGTTTGCATCACTTACAAACCAGTAATGGAGACCATGGGATTTACTTAAAAATCCCTCTCCCACTTAGTTATTTATTAATGAGGAATTTTAACTATGCAAGCCTACTAAACTTGTAAACTAACATGCACACACAGCATAATATAAAAGCAATAAATAGAAAATCTAATTTTCAACTATTATGGTTTTTATCTTTGGTTGTCCTCCGTGTGTTGTCATCCCAAGCTGCTGCCATATTTGGCCACCGCCACCGGGTCTAGCTGTCGCATCCATCTTGCTCCTTGTTCCGCTGCGCCTCTGGTCCTTAGAAGGTTCCACGCTTTGCAAGATTCGATCCGCGACATAAATAGAATTTTACAATTTTGATCCTATATTCCATAAAAGGAATGTTCATGTATCTAGATCAAAAATAAAATCCTAATAAAACTAAATACAGCTCCTGCTGTATTTTATAATACAATCATGCACACACATATAAATGCCCTTGACATGTCCAAGGGTCCAATCACACACATAAAACTATAAGCCATAATAGTTAGATCATGCATCCACAAAGTTAGCACATCCTACTATTATCCTGCCTAAATTATGTATGACATGTGCATAATTAAACTAATACCAAATACACAGAGGCAAAACCCTAGCTCTGATACCAATTGTTGGTTGCTACTCTGAAAACCTAGAGGTTCCACTGTACAAAAATTTTGTACAAAGGTCTGAACCTTTTCCTAGCTACCATGTGTTCTTTTAAATTAAATTTTGGATCGCCTGCGGAACTTAACACGTTTGATCCAAAACTTAATCTATTCGTTCTTTTAGGTTTTGACTTGGGTCTCCTGCGGAACTTAACACGTTCGACCCAAATCACCTTAAGTTATTAATTCCATTAAATATTAATTTCCATAATCGGTTCCCAGTACTGACGTGGCGAGGCACATGGCCTTCTTGGATATGGGAGCAACCACCACCGACTAGACAAAACCTTTTATAGAAAACTAATATTTAATTTCCTAAAATAACTTTAGGTTAACCGAAAAGAACAATCAAATCACAAGGAAAAGAAAAACAAAAGAACACTATATCGAAAACAAATTTGAAACTCTAGAATCGTATGCCTCTTGTATTTAGTATTATTTCCAAAAATAACTAGTATGATGCGGAAAGAAAAATTACTAGTTATACCTTTTAGAAAGACCTCTTGATCTTCTACCGTATTCCTCTTCTAACCTCGGACGTTGTGTGGGCAACGATCTTCCGAGATGAGAACCACCAAGCACCTTCTTCTTCCTTGCAAGTTTCGGCCACCACAATTCTCCAAGAGAAGAGAGGTCCGGCCACCACCACCAAGCTCCAAGGGATGCAAGAAACAAAACCACCTTTCTCTCCTTCTTCTCCTAGCTAGAACCGGCCACCATCAAGAGCTCCAAGAGAGGTTACCGCCGGCCATAAGAAGAAGAGAAGAGGAAGAAGCTAGGGCCGGCCACCAAGGAGGAAAAGAGAGGAGAAGAATAATAGAGTTGATCACCCGTGAAGGCACCTCTACCCCCTCTTTTATAATCCTTGGTCTTGACAAATAAGGAAATTTTAATAAAAACTTCCTTAATTCTTTTGCCATTAAAAAGGAAATTTTATTTAATTAAAAATAAATTTTCTTTTCTATTTGTAATGGCCGGCCACCTTAATCCCTTTAATCAAGGAAATTTTAATTCACACAAGAATTAAAACTTCCTAATTTGCTTTCGGAAATTTATAAAAATTTCTCAAATAATTTTTCCCTTCATGGTGGTTAATAAAAAGGAAATTTAATAAATTAAAATCTTTCTTTTAAACATGTGGATAAAAGAAAGTTATCTTAAAAATTAAAATCTCTCTTAATCTACAAATAAGGAAAGATATCAAATCTTTTCTTAATCTTTTGTAGAAACTAATAAAAGAGAATTATTAATTTTTAAACTTTCTTTTAAATCATGAACATGGTTAAAAAGGAAAGTTTTCTTAAAATTTAAAATCCTCCTTTAATCAACAAATAAGGAAAGATTTCAAATTTTAAACTCTCTTTTAAACATGTAGATGATTTACAAATAAGGAAAGTTTTTACCAAAAATTAAAACCATCCTTTTAATCTACAAATAAGGAAAGAGATTAATCTCTTCTCTTAATTTTTTGTAGAAAGCTATAAAAGGAAATTTTTAATTTTAAACTCTCTTTAAAACCATGATATCCACATAAGAAATAATTTTAATAAAAATCCTTTTTAATATTCTAGTGGCTGGCCACCTAAGCTTGGGATCCAAGCTTTGGCCGGCCACCAACTTGGCTCATCCACTTGGTCTTGGCCGGCCCTAGCTTGGGTTCCAAGCTAGCTTGGCCGGCCCCATTGGATGGGTAAGAAGGTGGGTATGCGGTGGGTATAAATCTCTATATACTAGAGGCTACGATAGGGACCGAGAGGAGAAATTGGTTTTGGTCTCCCGATGAAATTAAGCATCCCGTGTTCGCCCCGAATACACAACTTAATTTCATCAATAATAATTCATTCCACTAAAGAACTATTATTGAACTACCGCACCAATCCCAAATTACATTTTGGGCTCCTTCTTATTATGAGTGTGTTAGTCTCCCTGTGTTTAAGATAACAAATGTCCACTAATTAAGTAAGTTACTGACAACTCACTTAATTAATATCTAGCTCCAAGAGTAGTACCACTCAACTTCATTATCATGTCGGACTAAGTCCACCTGCAGGGTTTAACATGACAATCCTTATGAGCTCCTCTTGGGGACATTCTCAACCTAGATCACTAGGACACAGTTTCCTTCTATAATCAACAACACACAATATAAGTGATATCATTTCTCAACTTATCGGGCTTATTGATTCATTGAACTAAATCTCACCCATTGATAAATTAAAGAAATAAATATCAAATATATGTGCTTGTTATTATATTAGGATTAAGAGCACACACTTCCATAATAACTGAGGTCTTTGTTTCTTTATAAAGTCAGTATAAAAGAAACGACCTCTAATGGTCCTACTCAATACACTCTAAGTGTACTAGTGTAATTATATAGTTAAGATAAACTAATACCTAATTACACTACGACCTTCCAATGGTTTGTTCCTTTCCATTATGGTCGTGAGCTACTGTTTATAATTTATAAGGTACTGATAACATGATCCTCTGTGTGTAACACCACACACCATGTTATCTACAATATAAATTAATTGAACAACTACATTTATCAAAAATGTAGACATTTGACCAATGTGATTCTTATTTCTAGATAAATGTTTATACCAAAAGCTAGGCTTTTAGTATACACTCTAACAATGCCTCCCTCGAGCGGATCAACCGACAATTTTCAGAGGTCATTCTGCGGGATCCTCTACCAAAGCACTATGTGCCCCCGGCGATCGGTGAGTACAACGGAACCACCGACCCGGACGATCATCTGGGTAAGTTCGACAACACAGCTACCCTACATCAATACACAGATGGAGTAAAGTGCCGGATGTTTCTTACCACCCTCTTGGGATCGGCGCAACGATGATTCCGGAGGTTGCCGGACGGATCCATCACCAGCTTTAAAGAGTTCCGCGTCATTTTTCTCCATCACTTTGCAAGCAGTCGGCGCTACCAGAAGACCAGTGTTAGCCTATTCGCCATCAAGCAAGAGCCCAGGGAGCCGCTTAGAGCTTACATCCAACGATTCAACCGAGTGGCCATGGATATTCCAACGGCCACCTCAGAAACTATGATGAATGCGTTCACGCAAGGCCTCGTGGACGGTGACTTCTTCCGGTCACTCATTCGGAAGCCGCCCCGAGACTACGATCATATGTTACACCGGGCCAATGAGTACATTAATGTGGAGGAAGCCCAGGCGGCCCGAAGAAAATAGGCTCCAACTGAGCGGCTAGCCCCTGCCGAGCAGAAGCCTGTCACTCGCCAGGAGCCACCCAGAGGACCGCGGGCCGAAGCAGTCCGCCCTCACCACGCGAGGTCCCAAGCCGTTCAAGAGGTAGCTGCCGAGCGACCCAAACCAAAGAAGAAGGTATGGACCCCCATGTTTTGCTCGTTCCACCGGACCGACACGCATAATACAAGAGATTGTCGAAGCCTTCCCTTGATCGCCCACCCCGTTCCTCGGAGTGGCCGCCGTCGATCGCCATCATCCGACAGGCGACAACGACATCGTGAAGCTGATCGACGACATTCTCCCGAGCGGTATCATCCTCAAAGGCACGAGGACAATCCCCGGGTATCTAAGGAGCGGCCTAGGCTGTCCGCACGGGAGGAAGAAAATAGAAGCAACACGTCCTGCGGCGAAATCAATATCATCGCTGGCGGGCCGACCGGAGGTGACTCCAACAGAGCAAGGAAGGCAAGTGTCAGGCAGCTCCAGATCCACGCGGTCGGTTGCAGTCAAGAACGGGTGAGCGGGCCCGAAATCAGCTTTGGGCCCAGGGACTTGGAAGGAGTCGAAGTGCCACATGACGACGACCTCCTCATCAAAGCGGTAACAGCTAACTATACTATTCACCGCATTTTCATTGATACAGGCAGCTCGGTCAACATCATATTCAAAAAGGCTTTCAACCAACTGCAAATTAATCGAGCTGAGTTGCTGCCCATGACAACCCCCCTCTACGGGTTTACGGGCAATGAAGTTCTGCCGGTCGGACAGGTCCGACTGGCTATTTCGTTGGGAGAAGAGCCGCTCAGAAGGACGCAAAAGGCAAACTTCGTCGTGGTCAACTATCCCTCAGCATACAATGTCATCTTGGGGCGACCGGCGCTCAGTGAGTTCCGAGCGACCGTCTCCACCTTCTACCAGAAAATTAAGTTCCCTGTTGAGGATAAAGTTGGAGAAGTACGAGGAGACCAGCTGGCGGCTCGGCGATGTTACGTCGAAATGATCCGAGCTGAAGTTAATTCCCCTCGGAAGGCGCCACGGATCGAGGTGAACGCCATAACCGAAAAACCACCCTCTTTGGTTTATGAAGAAAAAGAGGAAGTGCAGATTCACCCGACCGATCGGAGGCCACCACATTCATTGCGGCCGATCTGGAGGCGAGCCAGAAAAAATGAGGTGATCAAATGTCTCCAGAGAAACTGTGATGTCTTCGTTTGGTCGACGCATGAGCTGCCGGGAATTTTGCCAAGTATCGCACAGCATGAGCTTCATGTCCGACCGGACGCTCAGCCGGTGAAACAAAGGAAGAGGGACTTTAGCGTCGAACAAAATGTCATCATCCGAGCGGAGGTTGAGAAGCTCCTGGAGGTCGGCCATATAAGGGAGGTACAGTTCCCGAGCTGGCTCGCAAATGTAGTGCTAGTCTCCAAGCCGGGCAACAAGTGGAGGGTCTGCATCGATTTCAGGGATCTCAACAAAGCTTGCCCAAAGGATTTCTACCCCCTGCCCCGAATTGATCAATTGGTGGACTTCACAGCCGGGTGCGAGCTGATATGCATGCTAGACGCATATCAAGGCTATCATCAGGTGCCGCTCGCCCGAGAGGATCAAGAGAAAGTCAGCTTCGTTACAGCCGATGGCACTTACTGCTACAATGTGATGCCGTTCGGACTGAAGAACGCGGGCGCAACCTACCAGCGCTTGATGAACAAGGTATTCAAAGAGCAGATCGGACGTAATTTAGAAGTATACGTGGATGATATTCTCATCAAGTCCGTCCGAGCGGCTGATCTTTTTAAAGACATGGAGGAGACCTTCCGAACGCTGAGGAAGTATGGAGTTAAGCTGAACCCTTAGAAGTGTCTGTTCGGAGCAAAAGGCAGGCGTTTCTTGGGTTATATAGTGACTGAGCGGGGCATCGAGGCGAATCCCAGCAAGGTGAAAGCGTTGCAAGATATGCCGCCCCCAAGAAATCTGAGGGAAGTACAGCGCTTGACCGGTCGGATAACAGCATTGTCAAGATTCATCTCGAAGACTGCCGATCGGAGTCTCCCTTTTTTCAAGATCCTGCGCAAAGCCACCAAGTTTCATTGGGACGAGGAGTGCGATCGGGCGTTCGAAGAGCTGAAGACATACATGAACTCTTTGCCCGTGCTAGCCAAGCCAGCTATGGGTGAGCCGCTTTGTATTTATTTATCTTCAACCGAGCAGGCAGTAGGCTCGGCATTAGTGAGGACGAGCGGAGAAGAACAATCCGTGTACTTCTTGAGCCATATTTTAAAAGACACTGAATCTCGCTACACTGGGCTCGAGAAGCTGGCTTTTTCTTTGGTCCTCGCCGCTCGGAGACTTCGCCCTTATTTCCTAGCACATACCATCATAGTCCGGACAAATAGCCCATTGGGGAGAGTGCTGCTGAACCCAGAAGCGTCTGACCGGCTCATCAAATGGACAACGAAGTTGAGTGAATTTGATATCCAGTATCAACCCCGTTCGGCGATAAAGGCGCAGTCCTTAGCAGATTTTGTTACCGAAGTACAAAATCCCGAGCCCGAAGCCATGTGGAAAATATATGTGGATGGATCGTCCACTCGGCTCGGGAGTGGGATTGGCGTGCTATTACTCTCTCCCCAAGAAGAAAGGATGCACCTATCCATCCGGCTGGATTACAAAGCCACAAATAATGAAGCGGAGTATGAGGCTCTCATAGCTGGTTTGCAGGTAGCTCGGCATGTAGGAGCCGGTCGGGTGACACTCCATTCAGACTCCCAGTTGGCCGCTCAGCAGCTCTCAGGCACTTTTGAGATTAATAACGCTCGGCTCAAGCTCTACGCTGAAGCCTTCGAAAAGCTCAAGATCCACTTCAAAGAAGTCATTATTCAGAAGATACCCCGAGCAGAGAATCAGGCGGCAGATGAGTTGGCCAAGCTCGCGAGTTCAATGTCACCGGTCGTCATCCAGCAGCCAATTGAGCAAGTATCTTTGGTGGCGCACATCGACCGGATGGAGGGCCTCGCGTTTCCGAGCGATTAGAGGACAGCCATCATGGAGTTTCTGAGATCGGGGGCAACACCGTCCGATCGGGACGAAGCCCAGCTATTAAGGAGGAGAGTCGATCGGTTCACACTTGTTGGAGACCAACTCTACAAGAAGGCTTTTTCCCGCCCACTGTTGAAGTATGTGAGCTCGGAGGACGCGGAGTACATCCTCCATGAAGTGCACCAAGGATCGGGCGAGGGACATCCGGGCGGCCGATCGTTGGTTAGGAAGATCCTGCTGGCTGGGTACTTCTGGCCGACCTTGCAAGCAGACGCCGCTCGGACCGTCGCGACGTGCCTCTCCTGCCAGAAGTATCATAACTGTTGGATCGAGACGTGCTAGAGGGGGGGGGGGGGGGGAATAGCACTCGTGGCTAAATCGTTCGATTTGTAAAACACTCGAGTAATTAAAACGCAGCGGAATAAAAAGACAAACACACAAACACAGAGGAATTTACTTCGTTCGGAGCCTAAGGCGACTCCTACTCGAAGGCCCGCGATCCTTGATCGCTTCCGGTGGGCAACAACTATAAGCTCGATTATTACAGTCTAAGTATTACAAAAGATGCGATAAAAGAAATCTATACTGACGACGAAAAAGAGGAATCTTGGAGCTCTGGGTCGTCGTAGACTTGTAGCAGCACTTCCAGGAGTCTTTCGGAGCAGCACGTTGAGTAAAGAAGACTTGGAACATGTTGGTTTGAGCTGCTGGTCGAACCCCCTTTATAAACAGTGTTCAAGGCGCCTTAAACCCTTTCAAGGCGCCTTAAGCCTGAATTTTATCCCGTTCTGCTCGCTGGGATAATCCTTTGACTGCCGCTACCTGAAGGCGCCTTAAACCCATTCAAGGCGCCTCCAAGCTGTCTAAGGCGCCTTAAACCCCTCCAAGGCGCCTTAAGCCTGCTCCTCGCGCCAGCTCAGGATTTTGAACCCGAGGCGCCTCGGACACTGTTCATCCGAGTTCTTCTTTGTGTTTTTGGTACCTGCAAGTATGTTAATCCAAAAATACCTGCAACACAAAGTTAACACAAAATAATAGTGTGAATATGAAATTATGACAGTCTCCGGACTGTCCGAGACTTCTTTTCCGGAAACCCTAGGTCGACCAACGCCTATTGTCTCTGAGGAGCGCGTCCTCACCTACTCCACTCGGAGATTTACTGCTGCCGGCGATCCTCCAGATCGACTGGACTTTTGCTCAGCACTCGATACTTCCGGACTTTCTGCTGGACATCCGCTTCCCGGCTAGTCCAGTCTTTCACCTGGTTCGCGACACCAGGACTTTCCACCTAGGGTTACCACCCCCTAGGACTTTTGCCTGAATCCATCGACCTGCCAAGACTTTCCGCATAGGGTTACCACCCCATATGACCTAGGGTTACCACCCCCTAGGGGTTTTCCCTTTGCCTAACCGCAGCTAGGACTTTTCTCCACCTAGGGTTACCACCCCCTAGGGTTTTCACCTGCCTAACCGCAGTTAGGACTTTCCTGAAATACTCATTCAACATGTTAGATAACAGAGAATCTTAACTTTGAATCCCTTTGCCATTATCAAAACTTAGGTTCGATCGTCGGATGCTTCCTGTACCAACAATAACGTCTCCCACCGACCGGCGGAGGAGATGAAAGTGTCTACAGTATCATGTCCGTTCAATCAGTGGGGAATGGATATCGTGGGTCCGTTCCCTATGGCGACCGGTCAGCGGAAGTTTCTATTGGTGGCGGTCGACTATTTTTCCAAATGGGTGGAGGTCGAGCCACTAGCCAAGATCACCGAGCAGAGGGTCAAGAAGTTTATCTGGCAACATATAATCTGTCGGTTCGGCATTCCTTGCCGGCTCATATCAGATAACGGGCGACAATTCGTCGGGAAGCAGCTCGAAGAATGGTGCAAAAGTTATGGCATCGAACAACACTTTACTTTCGTGGCGTATCCCCAAAGCAACGGCCAAGCGGAAGTAACCAACAGAGAAATCCTTAGAATTCTTCGGGCTCGACTTGACCACAGAGGAGGAAGCTGGGTGGACGAGCTGCCGGGCGTCTTATGGGCTATCCGCACTGTTGGAGTGTATACTGAAAGCCTAAGCTTTGTAAACATTCATTATGAATAAAGAATCACATTTGGTCTAATTATCTACATTTGTTTGTAGTTGTTCATTTAATTTATATTGTAGATAACATAGTATGTGGTGTCACATACAGAAGATGATGTTATCAGTACCTTATAAATTATAAACAGTAGCTCACGACCAGAATGGAAAGGAACAAACCATTAGAAGGTCGTAGTGTAATTAGGTATTAGTTTATCTTGACTATATAATTACACTAGTACACTCAGAGTGTATTGAGTAGGACCATTTGAGGTCGTTCCTTTTATACTGACTTTATAAAGGAACAAAGACCTCAGTTATTATGGAAGTGTGTGCTCTTAATCCTAATATAATAACAAGCACATATGTTTGATATTTATTTCTTTAATTTATCAATGGGTGAGATTTAGTTCGATGAATCAATAAACCCGATAAATTGGGAAATGGTATCACTCATAGTGTGTGTTGTTGATTATAGAAGGAAACTGTGTCCTAGTGATACTAGGTTGATAATGTCCTCAAGAGGAGCTCATAAAGATTGTCATGTTAAACCCTGCAGTGGACTTAGTCCGACATGATAATAAGGTTGAGTGGTACTACTCTTGGACTTAGATATTAATTAAATGAGTTGTCAGTAACTCACTTAATTAATGGACATTCGATATCTTAAACACAGGGAGACTAACACACTCATAATAAGAAGGAGCCCAAAAATGTAATTTGGGATTGGTGCGGTAGTTCAATGATAGTTCTCTAGTGGAATGAATTATCATTGATAAAATTAAGTTGTGTGTTCGGGGCGAACATGGGATGCTTAATTTTATCGGGAGACCAAAACCAATTCCTCCTCTCGGTCCCTATCGTAGCCTCTTATTTATAGAGTACTATACCCACATATACCCACCTTCTATACCCACCTAAAGGGGGCCAGCCAAGCTAGCTTGGGAACCAAGCTAGGGCCGGCCTAAGCTTGGGTTTAAGGTGGCCGGCCCTAGCTTGAACCCAAGCTAGTAGGGCCGGCCATAATTAATTAAAAAGAAAATTTAATTTTAATGTTTATTATTATGTGGAAGATTTAATTTAAAAGAGAATTAAAATTAAAATATCTCTCTTGTAAAAGATTTACAAAAGATTAAAGAAAGAGATTAGATCTCTTTCCTTATTTGTAGATTGGAGAGATGTTTTATTTTCTCTTTAAAATTATTCACATGTTAATAAAATTAAAATTATAGATATTTCCTTTTATTAACCATGAAGAGATTTTAAAGAGAAATTTTATTTTTTAAAATTTCCGGAAACAAATAAGGAAAGTTTTAATTATTGATTGAAACTTGTCCAATTTGCTTCCTATTGATTTGGCCGGCCATCATTGTTTAATTGGGGAAATATTATTTTATTTTTCTCAATTAAATCATGTCAAGGAAATTAAGGAAAATTTATTGTAATTTCCTAATTTACCTAGGCCAAGGAATATAAAAGAAGGGGTGAGGGTGCCTTCACAAGACACAACATCTATTATTCCTCTCCCTCTTTTGTTCCTTGGTGTGGCCGGCCATCATCTCCTTCTCTTCCTCTTGTGGTGGCCGAACCTCTCCCTCTCTCTTGGAGTTCTTGTGGTGGCCGGATACTACTCGGAGAAGAAGAAGAAGAAGGAGAGAAAGCTAGCATCTCTTGGAGCTTGGTTAGTATTTTGGTTTTTCTCCTTGGTAAAGCTTTTCTTTGTGGCCGAACCTTGCTTGGAGGAGAAGAAGGTGGTTGGTGGTTTCTCATCTTGGAAGATCGTTGCCCACACAACGTCCAAGGTTAGAAGAGGAGTACGGTAGAAGATCAAGAGGTTTTTTCTACAAGGTATAACTAGTAATTTCTATTTCCGCATCATGCTAGTTATTTATGGAAATAATACCAAATACAAGAGGCTTACGTTCTAGTATTTCGAATATGTTTTTTCGAAGTTGTGTTCTTTTGTTTCTTTCTTTTCATTGTGATTTGATTGTTCTCTTTGGTTAACCTAAAGTTATTTTAGGAAATTAAATATTAGCTTTCTATTAAAGGTCTTGTCTAGTCGGTGGTGGTTGCTCCCATATCCAAGAAGGCCATGTGCCTCGCCACGTCAGTACTGGGAACCTTTTATGGAAATTAATATTTAATGGAATTAATAACTTAAGGAGACTTGGGTCGAACGTGTTAAGTTCCGCAGGAGATCCAAGTCAAAACCTAAAAGAACAAATAGATTAAGTTTTGGATCAAACGTGTTAAGTTCCGCAGGCGATCCAAAATTTAATTTAAAAGAACACATGGTAGCTAGGAAAAGGTTCAGACCTTTGTACAAAATTTTTGTACAGTGGAACCTATAGGTTTTCCGAGTAGCAACCAACACGCACGACCCCAAAGGAGGGAACGGGCGTCACGCCATTCCATTTGGTGTACGGCGGTGAAGCAGTTATCCCGATTGAAGTCGACGTAGAATCCGTCCGGATCCAGAACTATGATGATGACAATGCCGAGCGGAGGAACATGGAGTTGGACTTGATCGACGAAGAGCGAGCCAAGGCGTCCGTCCGGCGGATGGCGTACCGGCAAAGAATGAAGCAAAACTACAACTGACGCGTGATCCCTAGAGCATTCCAAGTCGGCGACCTAGTCTGGAAGAAAGTAAAGCCGGTCGGGGACGTTGGCAAGCTGGAGGCTCCTTGGTGTTAGGATCGTCGTACTTGGCTAGAGAGGGGGGGTGTGAATAGCCGCCCCAAATTCTTCGCGTTTCTTCCTACGATTAGGGTTAGCGCAGCGGAAATGAAACCGTAGAAACGAAAAGGAAGAAGACAAACCTCAAACTCGATGGATGTAACGAGGTTCGGAGGTGGTACTCCTACTCCTCGGCGTGTCCGTAAGGTGGACGAGCCCTATCAATCCGTCGGTGGATGAGTCCCCGGAGAACCGGCTAATAAATACTCTTTGTGGGTGGAGAAACCTCGCCACAATAGCTTGCAACAGCAATATGGAAATACAAAGAAGAGCAAGAACAAAATACACAATGAATGTACAAATACTCGCTTGCCTTCTCGTCGACTGAAGTCCCGGATGAAGCACCAACTTCACGGACGAATGCCAACAAGCAACTCAGTCGAAGAAGCTCACATGAAGCTTCAGAGCTCAGCAAAGCTCAAGAGCATAGCTTTCAGAAGAACAGTAGCTCAGTTCAGAGGAGGAAGAAGAAGGAAGAAGTCGTACCTCTGTAGAAGCCCTCAGCCTCTTTTATACCTGCATCCACCTGCGAAGAAGAAGCCAGCAGAAGACAGAAGACCGTTGTGAGCCAACGGATAGTTCTGGACCGATCAGGCTGAAGCCTGATCGGTCCAGGAATCTCGATCGGTCCCGGACCGATCTAGTCCGATCGGTCCTCGATCGATCCCACCTCTCAGTAGAGAGGTGGCTGCGTCTCGATCGATCGTGAGACCGATCAGACTTCCTGCCGATCGGTCCCCGGTGATCGACGTTCACTCACGAAAGTTGGCTCAACTCCTCCGATCGGTCTCGGGCACCGATTAGATGACTCTACGAACCCTTCGTTTGTTATCGATCGGTCACCGCATCGATCGGATACTCAAGCGTATCGATGGTCCAGACCGATCCAGGTTTAGAGCTCCAGCCCTAAACCCTAAATAGTCCTGAGAATGAGCTACCGAGCCCTCTCTTGACCTAGTCCGGAGAACGAGCTACCGAGCCCTCTCCGACTTCGTCCGGTCGAGAGAACGAGCTACCGAGCCCTCTCTGACCACAATCCGGAGAACAAGCTATCGAGCCCTCTTCGACTTTCCGTGCCAAGTCTCCAACTTGGTCTTCTCCGTGCCAAGTCTCCATACTTGGACTTTTCCCGTGCCAAGCTCCCTGCTTGGACTTTTCGCCAGATGTCTGGTCAACCTTGACCCATCTGGATTTCCCTTGCCTGGCTTCACTCACCAGGACTTCCAAACTGCCTAGCTTCACTCACTAGGTCTTTCCCCTGCCTGGCTTCACTCACCAGGTCTTTCCAACTGCCTAGCTTCACTGACCAGGACTTTCTCCAACTGCCTGGCTTCACTCACCAGGACTTTCACTTTCACCTAGCTTCACTCACTAGGATTTTCACCTGGCTTCACTCACCAGGATTTCCCGACTGTCTGGCTTCACTCACCAGGACTTTCCGAACTGCCTGGCTTCACTCACCAGGACTTTCCGAACTGCCTGGTTTCACTCACCAGGACTTTCCGAACTGCCTGGCTTCACTCACCAGGACTTTCCGAACTGCCTGGTTTCACTCACCAGGACTTTCCGAACTGCCTAACATCCCAGTTAGGACTTCCCAGTCAAGTATCCGGTTAACCTTGACCTACTTGACTCTTCTTCATCCAACCTGATCAGACCCTGATCAGTATCTCTCCGCATGGACAACTGCACCTGCATTGTCCATGTCTACATGTCTTTCTGTATTATCAAACATCGAAACCATGACCAATGTTTACGCTTGGTCAACTATGTCAACCTTGACCTACTGGAAATTGCACCAACAATCTCCCCCTTTTTGATGTTTGACAATACCTTTAAGTTAGGCTAATCCAATAGCCTCAACTTTCTTCATGCCACTAGGTAATGAAACATAAGTTACAACCTTACATTCTCCTTCTAAGAAGACAACCTCCTTCTTAGATAATGAAGGCCTAACTTAAACTCTTCATTCTCCCCCTATTGGCACACATCAACAAACTCTCCCCCTGAAGAGTAAGTTATCGTTGTTCACAACTTCACTCGTTGTGATCAACAAACTCTCCCACTAACTCCAATGTTCTTCCTTGAACATTCTCTAGACATTCTCCATTTTCCCCCTTTTTGACACACATCAAAAAGAGTGAATCAAGGTCAAGAGTTTCTTCCTAATGAAAGTCCCATACCTTTCATTGAAACCCTTAATTTCCCCCTTGATACTAATGTTAATAGTCAATTTAGTGATAATCCCATATCACTCATGACAACTCCCCCTAAAGGTCAACTCCCCCTTGACCATTGCATCAACAATGTCTTGGAGAGTTTCAAACCTTTAGAACTCTAAAACACCAATTCCCGAGCTGAAATTTCAGACAACCAGTCGAATTTCAGCAACTTGGCACGCCCTGATCGGTCTCTGGATCTGTCCAGTGACCGATCCACACAGACCTGGACCGATCAGGGAACCTCCTGATCGGTCCACGACCTCTGATTTTTGATTTCTGAATTTTTCTTCTCCCGAAATTCAGAAACCTCTAGAAAATCACAGAAAATTTTAAAAATTGTAAAATTTTGAGGATACATTCCTCATAACATATACTATCATGGAAAAATAGTTTTCTATGAAAATAACTTCCATTTTCAAATCTTGATACAAAGTTCAAAAGTATTTGAAATAGCTCAAAGTTAATCACTCTTTGTATCACTTGTTCAATGATGAATGCTATCACTAGAAAAGCTTCATCAAGGTTTTTCAAATGAATTTTAAAATGATTTTAAACCCTTTAATTTGGGACCACAATCTTAGGGCTAAATGTACATGACTTGTACACAAGCTTTCCCTATGATCCCCAATTTAGAATTAGGCTCATCTAGGTACAAGAACTATGCACCTTGATCCTAACTCATCATCCTAATATCTCACACACATCTAAGGTGTATCACACACATCTAAGGTGTATCAAACACATTCAAGTCAATTTTGATGTGAGATATGGGTCTAGGTTATCTTAAACTAGATTCTCATGCGTTTTCTAAACTACAATTTGATCTCCATATCAAGTTGTGTTTTTGTCCTTAAATCAATTTAATTGATTATACATGCAAGAGATGATGACATGGCATAAAATAGTATCATAAATGAAAACATGTGCCAATGTCATGTTATCATGGCATAAAGTGTGAAACTCTAACTAAAGCATGACATATAAATAACCTAAGCATTATCATGACATTTCAAATGATACTAAATTAAATATGATGTCATGACATGGCATATGACAAACAATATATGGCAAATAACATGTAAAGGTATAGAAGATACCTAATTCTAGCCTTAATTGCCATTTTTGATAGTTTTGATCATTTTGCCATAAATTCTATATTCCTAAGTGTAATAGACCTAAAATCATATCCTCAAGACTTTTAGATCACTATGTGCCAACTAGATTGACTCTAGAAAAATTCCTCAAATGTGGTTGGCACATCCTAATTATCTTAGGAATAATTTTCACTTTCATTTTCAAGGCTTGATTAGACCTTGAAAATTCCTAAGGTGCCACCTTTTGCCATGATTAGGTTAACTACCTATTCAAGTAAGGTTGGCACACTCTAAACCATCTAGTGTGATGGAATCACGCTCCTAGGAACCCAATACCTATTGGAGCTCATTGGGTTCACTAAGTATTCACTAGGGATGACTTCCCTAGCAACCCTTCTAATGACCCTCCTAGGCTTTGAAGCCTTGGTCATTTGGGACTCATCAAGATCAACTCTAGGGGTGACTCCCCTTGTGACCTTGGTGATGGTCTTCCTTGCCCTAGATTTTGTTCCATAATCTAATGGAACATTGTGATAAGTGGGTTTGACCACTTGGGACTTAGGTTTGTGACCCAAACCTTTCATGTCCTTGGGCTTTGGTTTTTGCCCCTTAGACCCTATATTTGACTTTTCCAAATTTTTAAGGGTCTTTTCTAACATGTCAAGTCTTGACCTCAAGACTTGATTTTCCTTCTTTAATACCTCAAGACTTGATTTGTCATTTTTCTTTGAGGCATTCCTAGGCATGTGTCTAGTTGATTTGGGATTCCTATCTAAGTTCTCCTTAACCTTAGATGAGTTAATCCTAGGGTTGACATTTCTAGAGTTGTCTTTATTCAAGCTAACATGTTTAGCACCTAAGCACATATATTGATTCCTATAATTAACATGCTTATCATTCTTGACAATAGCAATAAGGCTACTAGCATGCATCCTACTAGAATTGCAAGAATGTGCCTTAGAAATTACCTTAGGGTTTGCCCTAGCTCCCCCTATACATGTGCTCGATCTCTTGTCCATGTGAGGTTGCCTCCCCCTCGGACATTGGCTCCTATAGTGTCCCCTTCGCTTGCATTGGAAGCACACCACGTGCTCCTTGCCCTTGCATATCGGGACTCCGGCTTCCTTGACTTTTGGTGCCGGTGGAGTCTTCCTAATCCTCCTTGGACACTTACTCTTGTAATGTCCATACTCCCTACACTCAAAGCACATTATGTGTAATTTATTTGAAATTAAATGGCTTGAGTTACCTAGGGTTGAGGATGGATGTGAGCTCTCTTCTTCATCCCTTTGGGAGATAGAAGCTTCTTCTTCTTGCTCCGATCTTGAAGAGGAACTCTCCTCCTCTTCTTCCTTAGATGTTGAGTAGCCCTCAACCTCTAAATCCATGCCTCCATGATGTGAGCTACTTGACTCACTTGACTCCTCTTCATGACTTGAAGTGGAGTTCTCCTCATGGAACTTTGCCAAGTTATTCCACAACTCCTTGGCATCGTTATATCCACCTATCCTACACAAAACATCATTAGGTAAAGAAAATTCAATGATTTTCGTTACCTCATCATTGATGGTTGATTGGTGGATTTGCTCCTTCGTCCACTTCTTCTTCTCCAAAAGTTCTCCTTCTTTATCCAATGGAGGAGTAAAACCTAATTGCACACACCTCCAATTTTCTAGGTTAGTCATAAGAAAGTACTTCATTCTTACCTTCCAAAACGCGAAGTCGTCGCGATCGTAGAAAGGTGGAATTGTGACGTCTTCTCCAAATAACTCCATTCTCTAGCTCGTGCTCCCCCGGGTGTTGATCCAACGAAGAGCGACCTCGCTCTGATACCACTTGTTAGGATCGTCGTACTCGGCTAGAGAGGGGGGTGTGAATAGCCGCCCCAAATTCTTCGCGTTTCTTCCTACGATTAGGGTTAGCGCAGCGGAAATGAAACCGTAGAAACGAAAAGGAAGAAGACAAACCTCAAACTCGATGGATGTAACGAGGTTCGGAGGTGATACTCCTACTCCTCGGCGTGTCCGTAAGGTGGACGAGCCCTATCAATCCGTCGGTGGATGAGTCCCCGGAGAACCGGCTAATAAATACTCCTTGTGGGTGGAGAAACCTCGCCACAATAGCTTGCAACAACAATATGGAAATACAAAGAAGAGCAAGAACAAAATACACAATGAATGTACAAATACTCGCTTGCCTTCTCGTCGACTGAAGTCCCGGATGAAGCACCAACTTCACGGACGAATGCCAACAAGCAACTCAGTCGAAGAAGCTCACACGAAGCTTCGGAGCTCAGCAAAGCTCAAGAGCACAGCTTTCAGAAGAACAGCAGCTCAGTTCAGAGGAGGAAGAAGAAGGAAGAAGTCGTACCTCTGTAGAAGCCCTCAACCTCTTTTATACCTGCATCCACCTGCGAAGAAGAAGCCAGAAGACAGAAGACCGTTGTGAGCCAACGGATAGTTCTGGACTGATCAGGCTGAAGCCTGATCGGTCCAGGGAACCTCTGATCGGTCCTGGGGACCGATCAGGCCCACATTGGTCCCCGGACCGATCCCACCTCTGTAAGAGAGGTGGCTGCCTCGATCGATCGTGGAGACCGATCGACTTCGCTGATCGGTCCCCTGATCGACCGTTCACTCACGTGAAAGTTGGCTCAACTCCTCCGATCGGTCTCACCGATTAGATGACTTACGTAACCCTTCATTTGTTATCCGATCGGTCACGGACCGATCGAGATACTCAGGCGTATCGCTGGATCGGTCACCAGACCGATCCAGGTTTAGAGCTCCAGCCCTAAACCCTAAATGGTCCTGAGAACGAGCTACGGAGCCCTCTCTTGACCTAGTCCGGAGAACGAGCTACCGAGCCCTCTCCGACTTCGTCCAGTCCAGAGAACGAGCTACCGAGCCCTCTCTGACCACAGTCCGGAGAACAAGCTACCGAGCCCTCTCCGACTTTCCGTACCAAGTCTCCAACTTGGTCTTCTCCGTGCCAAGTCTCCATACTTGGACTTTTCCCGTGCCAAGCTCCCTGCTTGGACTTTTCACCAGATATCTGGTCAACCTTGACCCATCTGAATTTCCCTTGCCTGGCTTCACTCACCAGGACTTCCAAACTGACTAGCTTCACTCACTAGGTCTTTCCCCTGCCTGGCTTCACTCACCAGGTCTTCCCAACTGCCTAGCTTCACTGACCAGGACTTTCTCCAACTGCCTGGCTTCACTCACCAGGACTTTCACTTTCACCTAGCTTCACTCACTAGGATTTTCACCTGGCTTCACTCACCAGGATTTCTCGACTGCCTGGCTTCACTCACCAGGACTTTCCAAACTGCCTGGCTTCACTCACCAGGACTTTCCAAACTACCTGGTTTCACTCACCAGAACTTTCCGAACTGCCTGGCTTCACTCACCAGGACTTTCCGAACTGCCTAACATCCCAGTTAGGACTTCCCAGTCAAGTATCCGGTCAACCTTGACCTACTTGACTCTTCTTCATCCAACCTGATCAGACCCTGATCAATATCTCTCCGTATGGACAACTGCACCTGCATTGTCCATGTCTACATGTCTTTCTGTATTGTCAAACATCGAAACCATGACCAAGGTTTACGCTTGGTCAACTAGGTCAACCTTGACCTACTGAAAATTGCACCAACACTTGGGCGGGCCCCTTCAAAGTCATCGAAAAGCTCCGCTCGGGTGCTTATTAATTGGAGGATGAAGACGGACGGCAACTGGATCAACCATGGAGCGCAAATCATCTCCAGCCGTACCGAGCTGGGTGAGAGGTGCGCTGATGTAATTCATTTTGTGTATCTCTTGGTCGCCTGTGTTCTTTTAATGCAGGAAGCAAAATGATAAAAAACGCATTTGGCAATCTTCGCCGAACGACAGTGTTGAAATTAGCCTTAAAGGCCGTCGAGCTCCGACGTTAAATATCGAGAGTCGCGCCGGCGACTATAAACCCTTCGGCCGGAAGACCGTCGAGCTCCGACGTTAAATATCGAGAGTCGCGCCGGCGACTATAAACCCTCCGGCCGGAAGACCGTCGAGCTCCGACGTTAAATATCGAGAGTCGCGCCGGGGACTATAAACCCTCCGGCCGGAAGACCGTCGAGCTTCGACGTTAAATATCGAGAGTCGTGCTGGCGACTATAAACCCTCCGGCTGGAAGACCGTCGAGCTCCGACGTTAAATATCGAGAGTCACGCCGGCGACTATAAACCCTCGGGAGACCGCCGAGCTCGACGTTAAATATTGAGAGTCGCACCGTGACTATAAACCCTCCGCCGGAAGACCGTCGAGCTCGGACGTTAAATATCGAGAGTCACGCCGACTATAAACCCTCCGGAAGACCGTTGATCTCCGACGTTAAATATTGAGAGTCGCACCGGTGACTATAAACCCTCCGAGAGGAAGACCGCCGAGCTCCGACGTTAAATATCGAGAGTTGCACCGGCGACTACTCCGGCCGGAAGACCGTCGAGCTCCGACGTTAAAAATCGAGAGTCGCGCCGGCGACTATAAACCCTCCGGCCGGAAGACCGTCGAGCTCCGACGTTAAAAATCGAGAGTCGGACCGGCGACTATAAACCCTCCGGCCGGAAGACCGTCGAGCTCCGACGTTAAATATCGAGAGTCGCGCCGACGACTATAAACCCTCCGGCCGGAAGACCGTCGAGCTCCGACGTTAAATATCGAGAGTCGCGCCGGCGACTATAAACCCTCCGACCGGAAGACTGTCGAGCTCCGTCGTTAAATATCGAGAGTTGCACCGGCGACTATAAACCCTCCGGCCGGAAGACCGTCGAGCTTCGACGTTAAATATCGAGAGTCGCACCGGCGACTATAAACCCTCCGGCCGGAAGACCGTCGAGCTTCGACGTTAAATATCGAGAGTCACGCCGGCGACTATAAACCCTCCGGTCGGAAGACCGTCGAGCTCCGATGTTAAATATCGAGAGTCACGTCGGCGACTATAAACCCTCCGGCCGGAAGACCGTCGAGCTCCAACGTTAAATATCGAGAGTCGCGCCGGCGACTATAAACCCTCCGGCCGGAAGACCGTCGAGCTCTGACGTTAAATATCGAGAGTCGAACCGGCGACTACAAACCCTCCGGCCGGAAGACCGTCGAGCTCCGACGTTAAAAATCGAGAGTCGCGCCGGCGACTATAAACCCTCTGGCCGGAAGACCGTCGAGCTCCGAAGTTAAATATCGAGAGTCGCGCCGGCGACTATAAACCCTCCGGCCGGAAGACCATCGAGCTCCGACGTTAAAAATCGAGTCACGCCGGCGACTATAAACCCTCCGGCCAGAAGACCGTCGAGCTCCGACGTTAAATATCAAGAGTCGAACCGGCGACTATAAACCCTCCGGCCGGAAGAAGACAATAAAGAGGTCGACTCTTAAGTTGTTTGGCCGATCGACCAAGTAACCAAAAGAACTTCGCGAACATCTGGCGAAAATCCCATTTGCGAAATAGGATATATTCAGCCGAGCGGACTAGCTACGCAAAATACTTCGTAAAAAACCTCTTTCGAACACAAGATAGGTGGGATGAGAGGCGAATAACGAGGAGAAGCAAAGGAACATGAAGAACGGTAGTTGGCGAGCCGAGCGGACAACACTCATATCGATTAGCAAAAGAAAAAGCAAGTAAAAGGATAGCATTAGAGAAATTAAGGCTGAGTGACCGAATTATAAAAAAAGAATAGTCTTTGGCCGAGCGGCCGAATTACACATATACTTATATTCCAGATAATCGTAAAGATCCTTCGGGATGGTGCTGAGGAGTATCGCCTGGTCTTGAGCGGGGATGGTGGCAGAATCAGAAAGAAGACCCTTGGACTTCAAGTAGGTTGTGGTGGCATTCATAGCAAGCTCGAAGGCAGTGTACATCCGTTCGCAGACTTTTTCGGAGAATTCGACTGAACGGATGTAATTTTGCCTCAAGGCGGCGACCCGGCTTGGCTCAGCCTCCAGGTATTCTTTGAGGGCCGCTCGGAAGGCGTCGGCGGCGGCCTGATGTTCTTGCAGGGCAGCCTCAAGTTTCGTCACCACGTCCGATCGAGCCGCCTTCTCGCCAGCCAGCTGGTCTATCAGCTCCTTAATTTTTTGCTCCAGGCCCCGAGCCTCGACATTCTTCTTCTCCAGGTCGGCAATGGCCGTCTTCTTCCGCTCGGTCGCCAGGCTTATTTTTCGGTCAAGTGATTTGACTTGTTGATCGAGCTCGGACAAAGTATGTGCTTGGTCGGCCGTTTTCTTTTCCTCCACCGCCAACAAAGCTTGGGTCTTTTTGAGCTCTTTCTGCAACTCGGCATATGATGGACCTTGTGAGCCGGAAGGGCCGCTCGGAGCCTTCAACCTCTTTAATTCTTCGTCCACCATGGCCAGACGGTTGCAGACGGCGATCTCCTCCACCCATCTCTGGCATAAGCAAGAATTGTTAATGGCCGATCGGAAAGAATGCATAAAAAACTTCGGAAGAAAACGCACTTACCCCAGTGGCCTGCTGCATGTGGCTATTGGCCAAATTGCTGAGGGGAATCATAGCGACGCGTGCCCGAGCGTCGGCCCACATTTCGTCTAGAGGCCCCTTCATTGTGATCATGTGCTCGGGCGCGGTTGGTCGATCGGCCTTGGGCATCAATTCTTCGGTTGGGAGGTGAAGTGAGACCCTGACGGTACGGCGCCGACCGGGAGTCGTCTGGGCGGAAGCTGGGGAAGGATCGGAGGCCGGCGCCGAAAATTGGGACAAAATCGCCGAGCATTGGACTTGGCGGGGAGCGGGTGGAAGGGCACTAATCGGAACGGCCTTGAGGGGGTCCGCAGACGCGTCTAGTTGGGATGACGTCTGATCGGACGAGATCGCCTCCACCTCCGGCGCTTTGCCGCGAGAATTGGCGGTGGCCCGCTTGGATGGATGGACCGTAGATGTAGCCGAGCGGAGTGGTGTCTCCGTGCAGCGCCTCTTTTGTCGGAGGGGGCGCTCTTCCTCCTGAGCAGAGCCTTCTTCCCGGACGGAAGGCTCTCGACTAGCAGTTGCGCCAGCCGCTGGCTCCAGGAGAGAAGCCTGAGCGGCTGACTCCCCCGCATTCGTATCGCTCTCTCCCTCATGCGAGCCGACCGGCTCAATGCTAAGCGTCTCCAGTTCTTTGGCAGCTGCGGCCTCGAGCGCCGCCGCCTTCCTATTCAAAATTCCAGCCATCACCGACTCCATGACAATGTTCGCTGCAAAGGAAAAAGGAGAAAATCAGTTAGCAATCAAGGCAAATATACAAGTAAAATTCTTACCGAAGCCGCTTGGGAGGAGGGTTCTGATCGGGCTCAGGCCGAATATGTATATCACCCCTTCAGGCAGGAACTTAGTGATGTCAAACTTCAGACCGGCTAGCATGTTGGCGACATGAAGATAGTCTGGTCGGGTCTTGAACCGTTTGAGCTCTGGTGAGATTGGTGGTCCGACCTGCCACTGGGTTCGGAAGGGGGCCCGCTCGGGCATACGAAGGTAGAAGTAGAATTCTTTCCAATGCTTATTGGAAGAGGACAGTTTATTGAAGAAAACTAAACCGGGCCGAGCCTGGAACTTATATGTGCCCAGCTCGGACTGTTTAGGGTAATAAAAATAATAGAAAACCTCCGGTCGGAGGGGGATGTTGTGGATTTTGAACAAGACGACGACGCCGCATAAAAGGCGGAAAGTGTTGGGGACTAGGCTTCCGAGCGGAATGCCGAAAAAATTGCAAACTTCAGTGATGAAGGGATGAACGGGAAATCGCAGACCGGCTGTGAACTGGTCGCGGAAAACACAAAAAGCTCCGCGCGGCGGTTTGTGTGGCCGAGCGGAGGGAGAGGGTAAGATAATTTCAAAATCAGAGGGAATTTCGAAAGAGTCCATCAGAATATCGGCGTCGCGCCGATCGAAGCGCGACTCCATGGTAGTATACCATGGGTCGAGGGCTTGGTCTTGAGGCTGAGAGGAACTAGCCATTGTCCGAACGGAGGAAACCATAAAAGGCGAAGAAAGGCAGAGGATAGAAGAAAGAAGATGGCAAACGAAACAGTGCCCCGAGGACCAAAACTCGGGAAAAGAAAGTCAAAGAAAACACAAGAACCAGAGATAGAACAGAAAAAGAGCCTTACAGAGAAGAAGGAGGGTCGACGAAGAACGCGGGATCACCGGAAAAAGAGAACCGAAGCCGCGGGAGCACTGAAACGCCGAAGGAAGCTTCTAGGCACGCGAGGGCAGAAATGCGGCAAAGGCGGAGAAGGCGAAGGCTTTATATGGTTGAGCCCGAGCGGCCTCCACCGTCGGATTCAGGTCACGAGAACCGGAGCACGCATCGCGCCGCCCATTTCAAATCGCCTCGGTCTCATCACCCGCGGCGCCGCCGCCGTACGATGACGGCAGCAATACCACGTGGCATTCCACCACGGGAGAGCATTTAATAAGCGCCTTATCGAGGCACAGAGCGCGTGCTTGGCCTTAATGTCGAAGATTGGCACAAATTTCGAAGAGATCCAAGGAATGTTGCCGTTGACTGAACGTCGTAGCTACCCACGTGGGGGTCGAGCGGAAGATAGTTTCACGGAGACGCCGATCGGTGCAACTAACAGTCCAGTCAGTCAGACTAATCGCCTCCTTCGACTAGACTTGAAGGGGAGGCAAGTGATCCGGCGGTATAGACAGGGGACCCCCATTGAGGGGAATCAACGCCACGTGGAGGATAAAAGTCAAGGGCAGTGTGAGGTTCAGCCGACCGGAAAAGGGGGACCGACCGACCGAACGGGGTATAAGAGGAAGCGAAGACAACTCGACGGGGAGTCGGGTCTCCGACGCTCATGGTGAACAGGGTCGCCGGGCCAAGCGGGTAGCCCGCTCGGCCGAGGCATAAAGCGGTAATGCTGTGGACAGTTTCATCCGAGCACACGACCTGGAATCTCCCGAGCGGATCAGTACCTACGTCCGGTCGGACGTGATGGGACTGCCGAGCGGCCGGACGCTCGGCGCGGGAACAGAAGAGAGAAAAGGACAAGGGAAACATCGGGAAACATCTTCTGACAACAGGCATGTCCAACGACCAAGTCATACGTTGACTTGAACCTTACGACAGAAGGTTCTGCCGTCCCATCAGAGAGGTGCTCGGACTGTAGCAGTATGGCGTCAGACAAGCTCCTCTGACAAGCCCATACTGAGGTATGGTAAGAGGACACGTATTCGCCTCGGTATGTGTGCATAAGCCTCTTCACAGCTCTATATAAGGGTCCTCACACTTCGCCGGAGGTACGCATTCTCTGATATTCGAAGCCACCTCTGCATTTTCCTCTTGCCTGACTTGAGCGTCGGAAGGTCGTCGCCGGGAACCCCTTCCCGGCCAGACTTCCTTGCAGGTTCGCCGAAGATCCCTACGACCGGCTGGAGATCCACGTCATCAGTTCGGAGAGTGCCACGTGCCCAGCGTCCATTGATTCAGCGTTCGGACAGGATCAGCCGTTAATATGTAATTATTTCGAGTGGTTAATAAATAAAGATTAACGACGAATTATTTGATTCGTCGCTAATATTATTTATTAGCGACGAAATTATGCCAATTCGCCGCTAATCCTTATTATTTGCAGCAAAATCAGAAATCACAATATCGTTGCTAATACCTGCCCTTATTCCCTGAATCGGCATTTCCCCAAATCTGCCGCGATATCATCTTCTCCTCCGTGCTCTCTTCTTCTCCGCCCGCTAGCTCGCTGCTTCTTCTCCATGTGCGCTCTCTTCTTCTCCTCTGACGCTGCCACGGTAAGGTTTTAGGGTTTGGGTTTGGGTGTGCGATCTCTTCTTCTCCTTCGACGCCACCGTGAATCTTCTTTGTTTGTCGAATCCTTCTTCTTTCCTGCTCCGGCTCCGGTGACTTCTTCTCCTGCTCCGGTGACGTCTCGGTCGCCTTCTTGTTGGTTTGTTTGCAGATATTGTTTTTTTTAGTCTCCACTTGATAATAGACATTTTAGTCTTCCATTTACCCATTTCCATTCTATCTCCTTGGAACATTTACCGATCGAGGAGTATTTCTCATGTACAGGGACTTTTCTGAAAACCCTGCGCACAAGGACCGACGGGAACATTGTTGGTTGCTACTCGGAAAACCTAGAGGTTCCACTGTACAAAAATTTTGTACAAAGGTCTGAACCTTTTCCTAGCTACCATGTGTTCTTTTAAATTAAATTTTGGATCGCCTGCGGAACTTAACACGTTTGATCCAAAACTTAATATATTTGTTCTTTTAGGTTTTGACTTGGATCTCCTGCGGAACTTAACACGTTCGACCCAAGTCTCCTTAAGTTATTAATTCCATTAAATATTAATTTCCATAAAAGGTTCCCAGTACTGACGTGGCGAGGCACATGGCCTTCTTGGATATGGGAGCAACCACCACCGACTAGACAAAACCTTTAATAGAAAGTTAATATTTAATTTCCTAAAATAACTTTAGGTTAACCAAAGAGAACAATCAAATCACAAGGAAAAAAAAGAAAACAAAAGAACACAACATCGAAAAATATATTCGAAATACTAGAACGTAAGCCTCTTGTATTTGGTATTATTTCCATAAATAACTAGCATGATGCGGAAATAAAAATTACTAGTTATACCTTGTAGAAAAACCTCTTGATCTTCTACCGTATTCCTCTTCTAACCTCGGACGTTGTGTGGGCAACGATCTACCGAGATGAGAAACCACCAACCACCTTCTTCTCCTCCAAGTAAGGTTCGGCCACAAAGGAAGAACTTCACCAAAGAAGAAAACCAAAATACTAACCAAGCTCCAAGAGATGCTAGCTTTCTCTCCTTCTTCTTCTTCTTCTCCAAGTAGTATCCGGCCACCACAAGAGCTCCAAGGAAGGGATAGAGGTTCGGCCACCACAAGAGGAAGAGAGGGAGAGGATGGCCGGCCACACCAAGGAACAAAAGAGGGAGAGAAAATAATAGAGGTTGTATCTCATGAAGGCACCCTCACCCCTTCTTTTATATTCCTTGGCCTAGGCAAATTAGGAAATTTAATTACAATAAAATTTCCTCAATTTCCTTGACATGATTTAATTTAGAAAAATAAAATAAATTTTCCAAATCAATCTTCAATGGCCGGCCACATCATTGGAGAACAAATTGGACAAGTTTTAATCAACAATTAAAACTTCCTAATTTGTTTCCGGAAATTTTAAAAAATAAAATTTCTCTTTAAAACTCTCTTCATGGTTGATAAAAAGAAATTTCTATAATTTTAATTTTATCAACATGTGAATAATTTTTAAAGAGAAAATAAAACATCTCTCCAATCTACAAATAAGGAAAGAGATCTAATCTCTTTCTTTAATCTTTTGTAGATCTTTTATAAGAGAGATATTTTAATTTTAATTCTCTTTAATAAATTATTTCTTCCACATAATAAAAATTAAAATTAAAATCCCTTTTAAATCTAATTTGGCCGGCCCCCACTAGCTTGGGTTCAAGCTAGGGCCGGCCACCCAATATTATACCTAGGCCGGCCCTAGCTTGTTCCCAAGCTAGCTTGGCCGACCCCTATTGGGTGGGTATATAAGGTGGGTATAGGTGGGTATAGAACTCTATAAATAAGAGGCTACGATAGGGACCGAGAGGAGAAATTGGTTTTGGTCTCCCGATAAAATTAAGCATCCCGTGTTCGCCCCGAACACACAACTTAATTTTATCAATGATAATTCATTCCACTAGAGAACTATCATTGAACTACCGCACCAATCCCAAATTACATTTTTGGGCTCCTTCTTATTATGAGTGTGTTAGTCTCCCTGTGTTTAAGATATCGAATGTCCACTAATTAAGTGAGTTACTGACAACTCATTTAATTAATATCTAAGTCCAAGAGTAGTACCACTCAACCTTATCGTCATGTCGGACTAAGTCCACCTGCAGGGTTTAACATGACAATCCTTATGAGCTCCTCTTGAGGACATTATCAACCTAGTATCTCTAGGACACAGTTTCCTTCTATAATCAACAACACACACTATAAGTGATATCATTTCCCAATTTATCGGGCTTGTTGATTCAACGAACTAAATCTCACCCATTGATAAATTAAAGAAATAAATATCAAATATATGTGCTTGTTATTATATTAGGATTAAGAGCACACACTTCCATAATAACTGAGGTCTTTGTTCCTTTATAAAGTCAGTATAAAAGAAACGACCTCAAATAATCCTACTCAATACACTCTGAGTGTACTAGTGTAATTATATAGTCAAGATAAACTAATACCTAATTACACTACGACCTTCTAATGGTTTGTTCCTTTTCCATTTTGGTCGTGAGCTACTGTTTATAATTTATAAGATACTGATAACATCATCTTCTGTATGTGACACCACATACTATGTTATCTACAATATAAATTAAATGAACAACTACAAATAAATGTAGACAATTAGACCAAATGTGATTCTTTATTCATAATAAATGTTTACAAAGCTTAGGCTTTCAGTATACACTCCAACAATCTCCCACTTATACTAATGACTAAGCTGCCATATCTTCTACCATACATCTGATTCCCATTCCCTCCACATGCCGATCAAAAGCTTTTAAGGGCCTTAGTGAAAGGATCGCTAGGTTATCCGCCGATGCAATCTTGGCGATGACAACTTCTCCTCGCTTCACAATATCTCGTATCGTATACTTAGCCTATATGTTTACTTGCCTTATGAGCTCGTGGTTCCTTCGAGTTTGCAATTGACCACTATTATCACAATAAATTGTGATGATTTTGGGCAAACCAGAATCACATCTAAGTCCATTAGAAAGTTCCCGAGCCATACTGCTTCTTTAGTCGCCTCAGAGGTCGCTACATATTTAGCTTCCATGGTTGAGTCCAAGACGCTTAACACTCCTCCATGAAATGGCTCCACCTCCCTAAAGTAAACACATAGCCCGATGTAGACTTACTATTATCCCTATCTCATTGGAAATCCGTGTAACCCATAGGGAGCAGATCGTCGCTTGGTAAACTAGCATATAATCTCTAGTCCTTCTCGTGTACTTTAATATATGCTTTATCCAATGTCCTTGTCCAGGTTACTCCGATATCTGCACCATGCCCACGCCAAAACAGATATCCGGTCTCGTACATAGCATTGCATACATTAGGCTTCCTACACCAAGCATAAGGAACCGCTTTCATGTCCTCTATCTCTTTTGATGTCTTTGGAGACATCTCTTTAGATAGAGCTACTCCATGTCTAAAAGGTAAGAAACCTTTCTTGGAATCCTGCATGCTAAAACGAGCAAGGATTGTATCTATATATGAAGCTTGGGATAGACACAACAATCTTTTCTTACGATCCCTTATAACTTTGATCCCAAGAATGTGTGCACATTCTCCTAAGTCCTTCATATCAAATTGTTTGGACAACCATACCCTTACGTCTGATAATACCTTGACATTGTTGCCAATTAACAAAATATCATCTATGTATAGTACAAGAAATACCACCACGCTTCCACACTTTTTATATACACAAGACTCATCCGGACTTTGAATAAATCCATATGATGGATTACTTCATTAAACCGGATGTTCCAAGACCTTGAAGCTTGCTTCATCCATAAATGGACCGATTGAGCTTGCACACTAGATGCTCTTTGCCTTTTCAATGAACCCTTCTGGTTGATATGGATGTTCTCTTCAAGACTTCCATTAAGGAAAGTCGTCTTGACATCCATTTGCCAAATCTCATAATCCATATGAGCAAGAATGGATAAGAGTATCCGGATAGACTTAAGCATGGCTACCGGTGAAAAGGTTTCCTCATAATCGATTCCTCTTTTCGAGTGTACCCTTTCGCAACAAGCCTAGCTTTGAAGGTTTCTACCTTCCCATCTGTCCTCTTTTCCTTTTGTAGATCCACTTACATCCAACGGCTTTTACACCATCGTGGTTCTACAAGCTCCCAAACCTTATTAGAGTACATGGACTCTATTTCGAATTCATTGCCTTTTGCCAAGATGTCGCATCTATATCTTGGAGTGTCTTGTCATATGTCAGGTTCATATTTACCCGGATCAAGTCCAAGACTCTCCCAAAACATGAATCTTTCAGTCGCTTTACAACCCTCCCACTACGACGAGGCACCGTCTGTGGTTGTGTATCATGTGTGACACGTGTTGCGTCTCTTGTGGTACTTCATCTTGTGCTGGTACTCAAGTAGACATGTCCTCTCTAAGTTCTTCTAAAACAACTTTACTATCGAGCTTGTGATCCATTATATAGTCTTCTTCTAAAACGGGCATTGGTGCTAACAATGACCTTCTCGTCTTTAGGACTATAAAATAAACCACCTTCGCTCCTTTGGGATATCCTACAAACACGCCAACTTCAGACGAGATTCTAACTTATCAGCATCTGGTTTCAGCACATGTGCTGGACTACCCCAAATCCGAATATGTCTTAAACTGGGTTTTCGCCCATTCCACAATTCTATGGGAGTAGAAGAAACTGATTTAGAAGGTACTAAGTTCAGAACGTATACTGCTGTTTCCAGAGCATATCCCCAAAACGAATTTGGTAATTCTGAATAACTCATCATCGATCTAATCATCTCCATAAGAGTCCTATTCCTTCGTTCTGCTACACCATTCTGTTGGGGTGTTCCAGGTGCAGACAATTGGGATTGAATCCCGGCCTCTGATAAGTAATTCCTAAACTCTCCTAAGAGGTATTCGCCACCACGATCAGATCGTAGTGTCTTGATACTTTTACCTAATCGTTTCTCCACATCAGCCTTGTATTCTTTGAACTTGTCAAAGCACTCGGACTTGCGGCGCATTAGGTAAATGTATCGATATCTTGAATAATCGTCTATGAAAGAGATAAAATATTCAAAACCTCCTCTTGCCTGGACAGACATAGGACCACACAAATCAGAGTGAACCAACTTTAACACTTCTTTGGCTCTATACCCCTTGGCCTTGAACGGCCTCTTGGTCATTTTACCTTCTAAGCAAGATTCACAAGTTGGAAAATTTTCCAACTCTAATGAACTTAAAAGTCCATCGGCTATAAGCCTCTGAATCCTACTTAAATTAATATGACCAAGTCTTAGATGCCAAAGATATGCTTGGTTCATTTCTGAAGGTTCTTTTCTCTTATTAGAATTAGAAGATGAGTTATAAATTTCCATGTTTTGCTTTGTGGAAGAAATTGATTTAAAATATACAAATTGCCAACTAATGCACCGTAACATATAATCACTTTATTTCTTTTAATAACTACATCAAGCATCGAAAGAAACCGAATATCCATCTATAAACAGTTTAGAAACCTAAATTAAATTCTTTCTAAAACTGGGTACATAAAGACAATTTCTTAAACCAAATTTCTATTTCTACTAAAAGACAAGTAGACGTCTCCCATGCAATAACCGCCACCTTAGTAGCATTGCCCATGTAGACTGTAATCTCCCCTAGATAGTCGTCGGGTTTCTGGAACCCCGCAAGGAATTGCAGACATGATCATGGCTCCTGTATCTACACACCAGGTGTTGGTAGATAACACCGCTAAACATGTTTCAACAACTAGAGCATGAGATATACCTTTGTTTTGGTTCCTACGAGGACAGTCCGCCCTCCACCGCTTGCAGATGAAGCACTTGCCCTTGGCTTCTTCACTCTAGCTTTAAATCCCGTACTCTGAGATTTATTCACTTCTTTACTGAGCCGACTTGTTTCTTCTTCTTCTTCCTTTCGGTTTAGAAGTAGAACCATTTTCGAAAGTGAATTTGAGAATTGTGACGAATAATCCTTCTGCTGCTTGAATGTCAGTAGTTTCCCTAATGAATAAATCCTTTTATTCATATTATAGTTCAAACGGAACCGCTCAAAACTTCTAGGTAGCTTGGAGGATCATATCGATCCGGGTTTCCCATCAATTTCTCCTCCAAGGATCAGTATCTCGTTCGGATAAGCCATCATCTTTAGGATATGATCCTCACAGGAGTGCCCTCTTGCATGGTGGTCATTATCTTTCTCATAGCTTCTTGAAGCCCTATCCCGATGACCAAAGAGCTCCTTGAGATTGTTCATAATATCATAAGTCGTTGGTAAATCTTGATCGATGTTGCAATACATTTGACATTGAAGCCAAATGTAACACCGCGCCATCTCATCCGCTTTACCCATCTCTTATGATATTCAATCTCCTCTTGGGTAGATTCACCAAGTGCATCAGACAAGGTTCACCAAGATAAATTTATAGCTTTCAATGTAACAATGTCCGTGTTCCTTTTCCAATCTATGTAATTAGGTCCAATAAGTCTATTTTGTTGAAGTATGATGGACAGTGGGTTGAAAGTCATCCTAAGAATCACAAATAACTTTTGGTCAGAACTCTAAATTTAGAATAATATTGATTCCTCAAACAATACTATTTTAAATTAACCAACACCTCATCACACCGTGAATTTTGTATGCCACGTTAGTGTGAACGTATACAAATTCAACATTTTTAAAAGGAGAGTTTTAACCCATTAATTTTATTATCTTGTCAACCTAACTTTTTGACAAATAAAATTAATAGTTGGTATTATTTGGTCACACAAATAATAATAGTGACTCCGTTGGGGAGGATACTATTAGATGTGTCTAAGTGTATACCATTACTTGACACTAAGTCCATTAATAAGATTATGCCCCTTCCGTTGGGGAAGATCACACGCTCTTAATTAATTTCCTATAGTCATCCAAAAATGGAAGTCTGTTCTAGTGATCCACAAACAAGCTCATCCGTTATGGAGGAAGGCACTCAGAGTCAACGCGCAAGCTTGGTTGCATCACTTACAAACCAGTAATGGAGACCATGGGATTTATTTAAAAATCCCTCTCCCACTTAGTTATTTATAAATGAGGAATTTTAACTATGCTAGCCTACTAAACTTGTAAACTAACATGCACACACAGCACAATATAAAAGCAATAAATAGAAAATTTAATTTTCAACTATTATGGCTTTTATCTCTTAATTGTCCTCCGTGTGTTGTCATCCCAAGCTGCTACCATATTTGGCCACCGCCTCCGGGTCTAGATGTCGCATCCATCTTGCTCCTAGTTCCGCTACGCCTCTGGTCCTTAGAAGGTTCCACGCTTTGCAAGATTCGATCCGCGACATAAATAGAATTTTACATTTTTGATCCTATATTCCATACAAGGAATGTACATGTATCTAGATCAAAAATAAAATCCTAATAAAACTAAATACAGCTCCTGCTGTATTTTAATACAATCATGCACACACATATAAATTGCCCTTGACATGTCCAAGGGTCCAATCACACACATAATTAACTAAAAGCCATAATAGTTGGATCCTGCATCCACAAAGTTAGCACATCCTACTATTATCCTGCCTAAATTATGTATGACATGTGCATAATTAAACTAAATACCAAATACACAAAGGCAAAACCCTAGCTCTGATACCAATTGTTGGTTGCTACTCGGAAAACCTAGAGGTTCCACTGTACAAAAATTTTGTACAAAGGTCTGAACCTTTTCCTAGCTACCATGTGTTCTTTTAAATTAAATTTTGGATCGCCTGCGGAACTTAACACGTTTGATCCAAAACTTAATCTATTTGTTCTTTTAGGTTTTGACTTGGATCTCCTGCGGAACTTAACACGTTCGACCCAAGTCTCCTTAAGTTATTAATTCCATTAAATATTAATTTCCATAAAAGGTTCCCAGTACCGACGTGGCGAGGCACATGACCTTCTTGGATATGGGAGCAACCACCACCGACTAGACAAAACCTTTAATAGAAAGCTAATATTTAATTTCCTAAAATAACTTTAGGTTAACCAAAGAGAACAATCAAATCACAAGGAAAAGAAAGAAAACAAAAGAACACAACATCGAAAAATATATTCGAAATACTAGAACGTAAGCCTCTTGTATTTGGTATTATTTCCATAAATAACTAGCATGATGCGGAAATAAAAATTACTAGTTATACCTTGTAGAAAAACCTCTTGATCTTCTACCGTATTCCTCTTCTAACCTCGGACGTTGTGTGGGCAACGATCTACCGAGATGAGAAACCACCAACCACCTTCTTCTCCTCCAAGCAAGGTTCGGCCACAAAGGAAGAACTTCACCAAAGAAGAAAACCAAAATACTAACCAAGCTCCAAGAGATGCTAGCTTCCTCCCCCTCTTCTTCTTCTTCTCCAAGTAGTATCCGGCCACCACAAGAGCTCCAAGGAAGGGAGAGAGGTTCGACCACCACAAGAGGAAGAGAGGGAGAGGATGGCCGGCCACACCAAGGAACAAAAGAGGGAGAGAAAATAATAGAGGTTGTATCTCATGAAGGCACCCTCACCCCTTCTTTTATATTCCTTGGCCTAGGCAAATTAGGAAATTTAATTACAATAAAATTTCCTCAATTTCCTTGACATGATTTAATTTAGAAAATTAAAATAAATTTTCCAAATCAAACTTCAATGGCCGGCCACATCATTGGAGAACAAATTGGACAAGTTTTAATCAACAATTAAAACTTCCTAATTTGTTTCCGGAAATTTTAAAAAATAAAATTTCTCTTTAAAATCTCTTCATGGTTGATAAAAGGAAATTTCTATAATTTTAATTTTATCAACATGTGAATAATTTTTAAAGAGAAAATAAAACATCTCTCCAATCTACAAATAAGGAAAGAGATCTAATCTCTTTCTTTAATCTTTTGTAGATCTTTTACAAGAGAGATATTTTAATTTTAATTCTCTTTAATAAATTATTTCTTCCACATAATAAAAATTAAAATTAAAATCCCTTTTAAATCTAATTTGGCCGGCCCCCACTAGCTTGGGTTCAAGCTAGGGCCGGCCACCCAATAATATACCTAGGCCGGCCCTAGCTTGTTCCCAAGCTAGCTTGGCCGGCCCCTATTGGGTGGGTATATAAGGTGGGTATAGGTGGGTATAGAACTCTATAAATAAGAGGCTACGATAGGGACCGAGAGGAGAAATTGGTTTTGGTCTCCCGATAAAATTAAGCATCCCGTGTTCGCCCCGAACACACAACTTAATTTTATCAATGATAATTCATTCCACTAGAGAACTATCATTGAACTACCGCACCAATCCCAAATTACATTTTTGGGCTCCTTCTTATTATGAGTGTGTTAGTCTCCCTGTGTTTAAGATATCGAATGTCCACTAATTAAGTGAGTTACTGACAACTCATTTAATTAATATCTAAGTCCAAGAGTAGTACCACTCAACCTTATCGTCATGTCGGACTAAGTCCACCTGCAGGGTTTAACATGACAATCCTTATGAGCTCCTCTTGAGGACATTATCAACCTAGTATCTCTAGGACACAGTTTCCTTCTATAATCAACAACACACACTATAAGTGATATCATTTCCCAATTTATCGGGCTTGTTGATTCAACGAACTAAATCTTACCCATTGATAAATTAAAGAAATAAATATCAAATATATGTGCTTGTTATTATATTAGGATTAAGAGCACACACTTCCATAATAACTGAGGTCTTTGTTCCTTTATAAAGTCAGTATAAAAGAAACGACCTCAAATAATCCTACTCAATACACTCTGAGTGTACTAGTGTAATTATATAGTCAAGATAAACTAATATCTAATTACACTACGACCTTCTAATGGTTTGTTCCTTTTCCATTTTGGTCGTGAGCTACTGTTTATAATTTATAAGGTACTGATAACATCATCTTCTGTATGTGACACCACATACTATGTTATCTACAATATAAATTAAATGAACAACTACAAACAAATGTAGACAATTAGACCAAATGTGATTCTTTATTCATAATAAATGTTTACAAAGCTTAGGCTTTCAGTATACACTCCAACAGGGTAAACGAACGAAAGCAACGTACGTTAAAGCAGGGGTAATCCTCTCTTCCTCAAAACTCTCGGTTTGTTATTTTACCCCAGTATGTTAACTATGTGTGCTTTTATGATTCTGCTATATCAGACAGTTTATTCTTCTCTAGTATTTACTTGGTTTTGCTTACTCGTTTTTCAAAATGTTGGAGCTTGAACGTCTGACCATCAGGGTCGAATGGGAAGGAGTTGAGTGTCTGATCAGTAGGGTCTGACGGAGAGGAGCTGGTGGTGTTGAATCAATGGAGCTATTGTGTCTGAGGATGGTCCTGCCTATCTTAACTTTGTTCCCCATCTCAGCGTTGACTCTTCATATTCTTGGACTCATGGAGGCATGAAATATTCCCTGCATCTCGTCCGTGTTGATCCGAGACGGATTGACGGGGGCGCTAGGAACGAACATATTTACTTTTAGTCATCATGAAATATTCCCCGCGTCACTCCATTTTTCTCCTCCTTCCTAATACAATTTTTCAAAATGTAAAACACTTTTTTTTGGTCTGTGTAGACTCTCACTCTTTTAAACTATTTTAATTTTTATTTTACCTTTAAGGTGTGCGACATGGGGAAAAATAACCGTTTTAAGTTACCTTTGACAAGTCGAATTTAATTAAAACCGTATGCTAACTAGATTTGTAAATAGACTGTAGATCGTGTGTGTTTATACACCCTAACAGCGTTAATAATCACTTAATTCTATTATGATTTGTCCTATACTGATTGTCATAATTTACAAGTTATTCTTGTTTGCGGTACACAAGTTCCTCTTTCTAAATTAATTTCAAATTTGAAGTTAAATTTGAAAGACTTTTCCGTCAATAAAAATATTTTTAAAAATTATTCAAAATGCTCAAATTAATCATTAAATTTGTTTGTCAAATTTCAAAATATTAAAAATTAATTTCTCAGGAGATTATTTAGAAAACCTTAATTGTATTTGCCCAATAAAAAAAGTTTTTGAATTAATATTTAAATTTAAGAAATGAGAAGAGTTTAAATTAATTTTAATTAACCGATTGAGTCTAAATTGATCTGAATCTACCTAATTTAATTCAAAATTTAAGCTAAATAAATTCTCTACATGCATCAACCTCAACACGCCACTCTTCCTTCTTTAATTTAGATTAGGATGTTAATTGTTAAATACTATTTTTTATAAGAAAAAAATATTAAATTTAAAATTTTATAAAATCTTGAATTGATAAAAAAATCGACGAATCAAATCCTGGAATACTAAATAAGGGCATTGAGTTAAAGTCGTATAAATACGGAGATAAGGATAATGTGGGTTTAAACTAAAGTTGAGTTGAATTGAATTTGATTTGACTCGATATGTTGATTCCTTATTTGATTTGATTTTTATTTATTTTGTTTTGTTTCATTGTTAGTTTTATTCTTCTAATTTTTATTGTTTATAAAGAAAATGATATAAATAAATAAATTTGATGAGTTTATAGGTAATCCTATTTGTATGATTATACTATAATCAGTTCAAAATCTAATTAATCGAACTGATTTAACTAAAACTAAATAAATCAATTTTTTTCGAAGTAACTAAATCGATTAAACTTTTCAACTAAAAACTGAACAAACTGAATCGATTAATTCAATTTTTGATCGAATTAATCAAAATTTTCAACAATGATACATTTCTATCCGATAAAAACATGTGCTTGACGTGCTGTATCCTATGCTAAGGAGACATTCTAATACTTGACATGACTATGATGCGTTTAAGGACTAGTTCGGCTAAAAATATTGATTTATTCAATTTAACTAAATTTCAACTTTTAAAATCAAAATTGAATTAATTTAACTGATATTTTATGAAAAAAATAAAATTTTAAATTAATCGTAACGAACTGCCGTTATTTTCATTTGCTTTAATTGAATTTTTGTTCACCTCTAATATTGACACCAAGTGTGGATACCTTTTGATATGCAAGAATTACATTTCTAAGGATGTGACATAGGATAAGCTTGCAAGTGGCCCAAACAACACTAAGTTAGATGAAAATCTTTAGACTAATGTTCTTTGGGATATTTAGTTTTGCAGCAATCAAAATGATCAAAATGTTTTAAAATTATGACATATGCCCTAAGAAAAGTAGTTTTTCAATACAACTCGCAAGTTTTTATCAAAATCAAAGTTATATATTCTCAAGTTATGGAAATGCATGTTCCCAAACCTCAGACTTTACTCAACTATTTAAAAATTATGTCTTGGTGTGACAATGATAATGCAAGTCTAATGAAAAAGAAAAGAAAGAGGGACCCTAACCTAATCGAGCATCCACTATATATTTTGTTGATAGGGTATTAAAGTAGCCATGAAGCATACAGGCATACAGCCAAATAACATCGAATGTCCCTACAAGATAAGCAATGAGTCCATTCAATCAGTGACAACAAAAGTGTTTTTCATTTCCTTTAATTTCTCTTAGTGTGGAATATACTTAGGAATACACATTTTTTGCATATAAAATGTAGGGAGGACATTTCACTTCTCCTGGTTTGGTTCGAGTGGACTTATTTTTCTCGATGATTCGACTGCTCCAAGTGCACGCCATTCTTTCTTTCTTTCATTTCGGAGATGAAATCATTGAGGCCTTTCTCCACTTTGATGATTCATAATATGGGAGAATTATGGAGCATCTGATCCCCTTTGCAAACTCTAAGCTACCTTGATATATGCATCTTTTAACTAAAAGCATTTGGCCACCTGCCAAGGAATCACTCTCATGTTGTTGCTGGATGATTAGCAGGAATAGGGGCGGATCTTAGTATTATGAGGTTCCACCGGTGGAGATAGAGGATACCGTCCCTTGTTCTGCGTAAAAATGATCAACCCTCCATACTTGAATTCCTGAATCCGTCACTGAGCAAGAACAAGTTCAATATCAGTGTGTGTACATAGTACATTTGTGGAGTGAGTTTGAGGTTCGACCACTTGATCAGTTCGAGGTCATTAATCGTGTGCTTAAAGTGTTGTTAAAAGATCATATTCTATTCGTGGTAGTTCTTAGAAAAAGAAGCCTCTAATATTAAGTACTATATTAATTCATGGTTATACACGTGAAAGCAATTCAACAACTCCGAAGCTAAGTGATGGTTGATTCTTAAATTATTCTACTCTTTCTTGGTAATACAAGTGTCTAGAGGTAGGCGGTCTCCTCTTGATTTATCTACTGGCTAAATTATTCATAGACGCACAACTAAGACACATTCAAAAATGAACCTTGAGAATATTCAAACAAGATTTTAATTGATTGCCCTAGTTTAGTAGTTTCATCGGCCTTTCTATCAAACGACTCCTCGCACAAACCTCCCTTTCACAGTTTCACTGTCCTTCACCTTTCACTGTCCTTCATGGGTGATATGATATTGATCCAGTTCACGGCTGCTAATTTCAAGTCTCAGCCCTGCTTTTCCTCTTTCGTGTCAGTGGGGTGAGTTGTTTAATTTAGCCTATATGGGAGTTGTCACAGTAGCAAGGTGTTGGAGATGGCTCATATGAAGTTATGTCAGGCATGGCCGTGCCATCAGATACAACCTAGCCGTGTTCGAGTATGAGAAAAATAGCACGATCGTGCCACCGAACACGGCCTAGCCGTGTCTAAATATGATGGGATGAGCATGTCCGTGCCATCAAACCAGGCCTAGCCATGTCCCGGCCTAGAGGAACAGACACGCTTGTGGCACGGGTGTGCCCAGAGGCACGATCTGGCTGTGTCCAGTGTTGGAAGCGCCAAGTTGAGCAGGATTTTAGGTTTACTTGGTATTTTTTGTCCAAAATATCATCTATATATTGCTTGGGATGTATAAATAAGATAACTGTAACTCTAAACCTAATTCTAATTGAGAATTCTTGGCCGTTTTGTGGAGTAGACACATCGTCAAACTACGACAATTCTTTGTCATCTTCTCTCCTGTCTCGATTCTTCTTTCTCTTCTACAATTTGTCACACTTATTGTGTCACGATCTCAACAACTGGTATCAAAGCTAAGACATCATTTCTAATATCTCTTCTGCTAATTCGATATGATGAAGTTCAACAGAATTGAAAATTTTGGTTTGTGGCAGAGGAGAGTTAAAGATCTACTAGTGTAATAAGGCATAATAAAGGCGCTAGACGAAAAGAAATCATTAGGGGTGTAATTAAACTGAGCTGAGCCAAATTTTTAAATGTTTGAGTTTGACTCATTTAGCTCGAGTTTTATTTAACGAATATATTCATGGCTCACGAGCTTATTCGAGCTTTTATCGAGTCTAAACGAGCTTAATATATATAAATTATAAATTTAAATATTCATTAACAACTAAATTATATATTTAGAGAAAATTATAATAGTCTTATTAAAATTTATAATTTTATTCTAATAAATAAATTTAATATATTTTTCTATATGTTTCATAAGTAGAGTGTAAAATCTATAAATTCAATATCAAAACTATTATTTTTTTTAATTTAAAAGTTGATTCATGAGCTTAACAAGTATGTTCACGAGCTAACGAGTCGAATATTGTGAACCTTGAGCTTAGTTTGTTTATCTTAACGAGCCTAATTAAATGAGCTCAAATGAGCTTTTACCGAATCGAGATTCGAATAGTTTATGAGCGGCTTAGTTCATTTACACCCTAGAAATCATAAGTGATTAAAAGGTCAGGTTGGAAGGAACTACAAGAGAAAGCGGTGGCAACAATCAAGCTTTGTCTAACGGATGATGTGATCTATCATGTTATGGATGAGGAATAACCGATATCAATTTGACAGAGTCATTATATGTCCAAGTCATTGGCAAACAAGTTCTATCATAAGCAGGTATTATTCGGGCGTAAGATGTCAGAGAGCACAGATCTAAGCTAGTATATTTTGGCCTTCAATCAGATTGTAAGTGATCTAAAACGGATTGATGTGAAGATCGAAAATGAAGATAAAGCGCTAATGTTATTGAATTCTCTACCATCATCTCCTACGTACGAGAATTTGGTTATGACTCTAATGTAGAGAAAAGAAACCCTCAAGATAGAAAAGTCACAAGTGCTCTGTTAGGATTTCATCAATGGAAGAAAGCCAATGATGAGACATCTCAAGGTGAAGGCTCATGACGAGAAGTAACCAAGAACATCGTAGAAGGTTTGATATGGGTCAAGCAACGATAATAAAACCCGTTCTAAATCAAGAAAGAAGAAGGAGGTCACACACTACAAGTGAAGAGTAAAGTGTCACTTTAAGAGAGATTGTCCAGAGAAAAAAAAACAATATAAAAAGTAAAGATTGTTTATCGAAGTTTGCAAATATAGTGAAAGAAGAAAATTCAAAAAACAACAATGGTGATATGCTTTCTATTTCATCTAGTTCAAAACAATTATCATATTCTTGGATTATGGATTCAAAATGCTCTTATCACATGAAGCCTAACAAGGATTTGTTCGACACCTACAATTTAATAAATTTTAATTCTGTTATGATGGGTAACGATACATCCTACTATCCAACACAGAGTACCTAAACAATGTTAAACAATCAGCCAAGTATTAAAAAAATTGCTAAAAATTATAAAATTAAAAGAATGTGGAACAAAATATAGAAAATCATATAATTTTGTGTATATTATATCAAAGGGTGATAACCTTCATCCCAAGGGCTCTTCATTCTTTAAGATCGCCCCAAGCACATTAGAAGAGAGTAAATCACGGGGATTATTCGGCCAGCCGAGTGGCCTCCTAAGTGCGGAGGCTAGCACGAGGTAAACCCCGCGATTTGAATTCAAGACCTATTGTAGCAACTCCTCACCCGAGTACCAACTCGGTTATGCCAGTGGGGGCCGGAATTCTATATATATTATAGCAAAAGATGATTACTCTCATCCCAGGTGCCTCTCACAGTCCTTCCCCAGGTTAATTAATTGTTAGGACCCGTGTGAGCTAGAGGGGGTGAATAGCTTCGATCGCTTCTCGTCTAGATCTAGTGCTCGTCTTTTGAATGCGCAATAGAAACTTGAATTAATATCGATGAGACATACATAATTTTAGGATTTACTTGGTATTTGCCTCGAAGACGGCTAATCTAAGGTCTATTCCTAGTGATCTCTGTCCATTATGAACTTCTCCTTTTTAGATACCTTCTGAAGACAGAGAAGCCTCTTACAACATGTTCTTACTAGAACAAGATAAGAAAATAAATACAAGGATAAATGAAATCAAAAATGACTTTACAATGAGGAACTTACTTTGGATGCTTTGTTGTTTCTTGGAAATACCTCTTGTTGATCTAGAAATACACCGACACTTCACCTCAAAATCTCCAAGAACCAATACCTTCAAATCTTCATAAACCCCTATTTTATAGGATTGCATTCAGGATGATTTCCATTTACTAATCAATTAGTAGACGTTACCAATCGATTATCATGTTGGATATGACCATTTAAACCTACAAAATAACTATTTTTTTTACCAAACTAATCGATTGGTGAGACTCACCAATCAATTAGCTGCTTCCAGTGGATCTGGCCAATTGATTTCGTAACATTCTATTCATTGTTACAGTGCCGCCAATAGATTGTGCCACAATAGCAACAACCCTAAACTTGGTCATTGTATCCACCTCTAAAGTCAGTATAGCAACTCCTAAAGCTACTGTAGCTCCCCCCTCCCAAATTACTATAGCAACCTTAATTTATGGGATTTTAGATTTGCAATGAACCCTAGTTATTTTAGTAGAAATCATAGTTACTGTAGCAAACCCTAAAAACACCTGAGACCCTCAATTTTGGAGTTTAGAGTTCATCGGTCGATCGATGTGCCCTATCAATCAACTAATACTCCTATTTCAATCTTACCAAGTTGAATTCTCATCTTGCTTGGTATCCGATTAACCTCAACCTACCAGGGCTTTCTTTGCTCTGCATTCGTCAATCTTGACCTGTTGAGAATTTTCGTTGCCTAGCATCCTATTAACCTTAATATGTCAGGACTTCATCATTATCTAACATTCGATCCACGTTGATCTACCAGGACTTTTGTCATCACTAAGTATATGATCCTCCATGAGACACTCGGACTTTCTATCTCCCAAGATTTCCCTTTGTCTAGCATTCAATAAACCTTGACCTATCGGAATTTCATCATTGCCTAGTTTCTGATCAATCTAAACCTATCAGAACTTCCATCATCACCAAGACACACTTCCATCATCACCAAGTGTCTGATCCTCCATGATCTACTCAGACTTTCTATCTCATACCAACTCCATGTTGAACTTTCGACTGTCCGGTCATTTATGATCCACTTAGACTTTCCGTATCTTGTCAAGTATCCAGTCAACCTTGACATATTTAACTCTTCGCTCAACCAACTTAACAGATTGATCAAATATCGAAAACTCCAATTCGAGTCAACTCGAGCAAGGTCGATTACACTACCATTAATAACTAAGGTTAAGAATTAATTAGGATTAACTAATTAGAAAGCACCACGATTAAAGATTAGAAATCCAAAAACTTGTCAGGACTTTGTTTTTGGCCCAAATATGATAATTGACTAATTAATTCAGAATATATAAGTCAATAAATCTAAGTTAAACTGGATTGTCACAAGCCTATCCTTATGGCATAAATAAAGAGCACTTAAGTGCGTTGAGGTAATCTTGATTTAAACTAATTGTCGGCAAAACCATCTTGGCTCTGTATAATTAATGCATATTTAATTGATTGCAAGTGTTTTAATGAAAAAAAAATGTAAAGCGGTTACATAAGTCGTCTCTAGAGTCGATCTCATGGATATAAACGAAGATACAAACAAGAATCTAAACTGCTAATTGCATGTGCAGAGGTGTGACAAAGGCTGATGAAATTATATTCTTAAATTTTAATCCTCCGATCTCTATGGTCATTATTCATGTACCCACCAACTGAGTCAATCATGGGGACACAAATATTTTAATGAAGGGTGAGCCTCGTGTTGTTAATTAGATCTGCCATTTTCAGTAATTAAATAAATTTTCCATGCAGGATTTCGTCTAATGACATATCAAATGAGTTGAATAGTGCCTGTTGAGATCAATTAAAGTAATCAATAAATTCTTTTATTATTATTAAGTATGCCATAGTGTGTTTCCGATATCTAGATTATTCACACTTTTATAAATCGACAAGGTCATATATTTCACTATATAACCTTCTTGGGATATGATCGTTGTTCTTACTTTCGCAACCTATTGGAAAATTTCCTGGATTGTTGATCATCTCCGCCACTTGATGCCCTCGCATACTTATTTTTACCTCTGCCATTTGATCAACAGCATTGATCACTAAAAAAACGACCTTACCTCCGAAATATTCCGTTGTAATTCCATCAATGAAAAGGTTTAAGGACAAAATTATGACGAAAAATAATTTATCGGGAATTGATTCGTCGGAAATAATTTTACCGATGAAATATAGGGTCTGTCGATGGTTACCGACGAAGAGTTACCACTAGCAATATCATTTAATATTACCAATGGAAAACATATTTTTGTCGGTAAATATTAATTTTACTGATGGAAAATATAGTTTCTAAAAAAAAGTTTCAGTATTATGTTAGTAATAGGAAAAAAAATTCTAGAAACCATTTATATTTAATATCTACTCTATTTACAATTTCCATATATACAAAGAAATCATCGAGACGATGACATTTCATATATTTATATCCATACAATCAAATTTCAAACAATCCACACATAAAAACATATTTTATATATCTTCACAATCCATACATACATTTCTTACCACCGTATTATAAATACTAACATATACAAACAAACATACTAAATTATAAAAATACTATAGAATATCCAACAATCACAAGCATATAAAATAAATAAAATCTAAACAAATCATAATAATAGAAAAAAAAAACTAAACTATTAATGTGCGTAGACTACATACACTCTTATGTACGCTTTGACGTACATTCACTTATTTTTTTAATATGTTTTATACTATTTTACTCCTCCTTATCATATTTTCAGCATCATTATTCCCTTTATTAAAGATTTGCTCTTTTTGTGCTTTGCTAATGAGAGAATGCATTTCAAGAATGAAAATAGAGTTGAGATGTGCTTCGAAGCAATCCAGGAAGAAGAGCAGAGCCTGGCCATGTGGTTTCACACGACCATGGCTCCACACCGTGGGCAAGCAAGCCCTGGCCGTGCCAAAAGGGCACGATCGTGCCACTCTACCAAAGCGTAAGCAAACCTAAGTCGTGTGGTTTCACACGGCCATGCCAAATTTTCAAAGTTGAAGCAAGGTCAGGTCGTGCCAAAAGGCACGACCGTGCCAAGTATCTAGAGTCAAATCAAGGGGTGGTCATGTCAATTGGCACGATTGTGCTTCTCCACCAAAATAGCTTCATACCCTAGCTGTACCAAAAGACATGGTCGTGACACGAGCCATGCCTGGGGTTGTGCCTGCTCTATAAAAGGGGGTCCCCCCCCCCCCCCCCCTTCTTTTTCAAAGGAGTAAGGTTCTCCCTCTTAGGAGGCCCATCTTTGTCTAGATCTACACCTCATTTTCGCCTCGATTAAAGATTCAAAGCCATATTCGCCATCTCCTTCGACACTGGAAGCATAGGATTAGATCCGAAGACCTCTCGACGTCTTGGATAAGATTTTCTCCATCTTTTCTTTAGATTGGGTTTTAAGCTTGTAATTTCAATGTCTTTTAATTCATCTCCTCTTGTCATGGAGTAGATCTCTTTGTTCTAGAATTGAGAGAGTAGTTGTGATGTGTAATTGATGTATTCATATGACATGTTTATGTCTTGTATTCAATGATCTTATGTGTGTATGGTGTTTGTATACTTAGATATCACGTTTGATTGAATGATTGTATTATTTTGTTCACCCGATAAAGAGGATGTTCTAGATTGTATGACCGGGGGCCCTAGTGACAGGGGATTCCCTTGAATTGACTTCTAGGATAACCTTGAAAGGAAAGATGATTCTCTACAAGGAAGCATTGGATTAGGCTTAATGGGTTATTTTTAAATCTATGTTATCATGTGTCTTGTGTACCCTAGTAAATGTATGACCGAGGGACCCTAGTTATAAGAGTATTGTTGGTGTAATATCCCTAGGTCAAGGATGACCTAGGTGACTAAACTTGAGTTGGCTCAAGCTCGAGTCTTGATGTTTGGATTTCGATGTTTGACAATACATGGAGACAAGACATGAAGATTACAGGTGCAATTGTTTCATGTGGGGAGATTGTGAAAAAGAGTCAAGTAGGTCAATGTTGACTAGATACTTGACTGGAAAGTCCTGGTGAGTGAAGCCAGGCAGATGTGAAGTCCTGGTGAGTGAAGACAAGCAGATGTGAAGTCCTGGTGAGTGAAGCCAGGCAGATGAAAAGTCCTGGCGAGTGAAGTCAGGCAAATGAGAAGTCCTAGTGAGTGAAGCTGGGCAGAAGGGAAGTCCTGGTGAGTGAAGCCAGGCAGAAGAGAAGTCCTAGTGAGTGAAGCTAGGCAAAAGGAAAGTCCTGGTGAGTGAAGCCAGGTAGATGAGAAGCCCTAGTGAGTGAAACTAGGCAGAAAGGAAGTCCTAGTGAGTGAAGCCAGACACGAGAAATCTAAGTGGATCAAGGTTGATCGGACACCTAGTGGAGATAAGTCCAAGTGGGTCAAAGGGATTGACCGGACACATGGCACGAGGAGAAAAGTCCAAGTGGGTCAAAGGGATTGACCGGACACTTGGTGAGGGAGTCCTAGCAGGTCGAGGGTGACCGGATGCTAGGCATGATGTACTAACAGGTCATGGTTGACCGGATGTTGGTTTAGGGGACTTTGGACTTGATTTTGGGCAAAAACCATGAGCTGGATCGATTGGCTCATGCCCAATCGATCGGCTGATCGATTGGATCGATTGGGAGAAACTCGCGATCGCACAGAACAGCTCTGGATCGATCGACCGATCGATTCAGAGCCTCCAATCGATCGCCCAATCGATTGGGAGCTGCGATTTCGCGCGATAAGCCCTGGATCGATCAGCCGATTGATCCAGGTAATTCCCGAGAGCACAGAGGCGCTCTGAATCGATCGGTCGATCGATCTAAAGGTCGATCGATCCAAAGTCTCCCCAATCGATTGGGAGCAATTCAATCGATTGGGATTCGACCGTTGGTGCTGGATAAAGACGTTGGCGTGCGATTTCGTCAATACAACTCTCAGTTTTCTTCTCCAGCGACACCAGTGATTCCACAGCTTCTCCACAGAATTCTCACCGCCAGTTCTTGAAGATTCTTGGAGTCTTGTGCTGGTGCACGTCCAAGTCAAGAGACGAGGAAGAAGTTAGGGTTAGGGTTTCTTGTGCAAACTTGTAAGATTTTATTGTATTTTGTTTCCCTTTCCTTTCTTCTTATACTGAGAGTTTGTAAGGCTTCCCCGCGTTTGGTAGTTACCGAAAAGGAGTGTTTTCATAGTGGAGGGTGTGTGAGTGTGTGGATCCTTGGATTAGTCACCTCTTCTTGAGGTGGATACCAAGTAAATCCCTAGAGTTAGCGTTGTGTGTTTGTTTCTTGTATTTCCATTGCACATCATCCCAAGAAGCAAGCAACGATGAGCACGAGATCGCACCGAGCTATTCACCCCCCTCTAGCTATATTTCGTTCCTAACAAGTGGTATCAGAGCAAGGTTGCTCTTCACCGGAATCATCGCCGGAAGGGGCAAAAAGCTAGAGGGTGAAGAAGTTGGAGCAATTCTAGAAGTCGAAGACTTCATTCAAGAAGCTCAACTTCAAATGGAATTCCAAGATGGACTTGGATTCGATACAAGGGTGCCTCCACCGTTCACAATGACAAGCTTCGATTCTTGGAAATCAAGAATCGAGAATTTTCTTATGATGGAGATAGAGCAATGGTTTGCTCTCATGGAAGGCTTCAAGGCTCCAAAAAATTCAAAGGGCAAAACCCTCAAAAAGAGAAAATAGATTCAAGAACAAACTCAAAGGTGCGAGACGAATGATAAAGTAACCAAATTATTGGTTAATTTATTGCCAAGCATCATTCTTTGCAAAATTGGAGAATTTGAATATGCAAAGGAATTGTGGAGCAAGTTGGCCAAACTTCATAAAGAACCCTCCATTGTACCAAACCAAGATAAATCCAAAGAGGGCAACTCATTAGAGCAAGACCAAGAGCAAGATGACTCCGAAGTTGAGAGATGCTCAACTTCCGAAGAAGAAGAAGTCCAAGAAGCTTCATCTTCAAAGGAATACAATGAAAAGGGCAAAGAGGGAGCATACTCTTTGGTCCATATACAAGATGAAGATGAAGAAGCCTCCACCTCTAGGATTGAGGGGGAGTGACTTTCGGTGACGCCGGATCAAGAAGAAGGAGAATCTTCTACATCCGGGTCAAATGGAGAAGAAGGCATTGCATCCTCCAAAGATCAAGAAACATCAAAAGGAGGAGCAAGTGTCATCCCTACATGTGAAGGTATAAGTATTTCAATTAAAAATAAAAATTATATCATATGTTTTGAGTGTAGGGAACATGGGCACTACAAAAGCAAGTGTCCTAACTTGGCAAAGAAGAAGGGCCAAGTGACACTAAAGGGCAAGGAGACCGCCCCCGCTACAAAGAAGAGCAAGGAGCACAATGTGTGTTTCTCGTGCCATCAAAAAGGGCATTACCGGAGTCAATGTCCTAAGGGGAAGAAAGCGGTCAAAGCTAAAGGAGGAAGCATGGATTAAGGGGGAGCTTCAAAGATAAAACGCAAGGTATCATTTATTAAGTTTACCTCTTTAAATTATGGTAAAAAACATGCTAGTTCTAATTTTTATCATTTTAATGCTATTTACCACAAAAATAGGAAGCATGATAGCATTAATGAAAAACATGTAGCTTTTCATGCTAAAACCACTCAACCTAAGGTTAGGAAGGTAGATAACCAACTAGGAAATAATTCTAAGGGTTTTAAGCATATGCCTAAGAAAAGGAAAAATCAAGATTTTAGTGAAAAATCTAAGGTTGAGGAACTATGGAAGGAAAATCAAGTCTTGAGGTCAAGACTTGATAAAATGGAAAGGATCCTTAGGAAAATCACAAATGAAACACAAGGGTCCAAAAATCATAACCTAGGTCTAGGAGTACAAAAGTCATCCAATGGTCGTAAGGGGATGGGATACAAAGCTAAAACTAAGAAGGATGTAATTTCTTACCATAGGGTTCCATATAGCTATGGAGCAAACCCTAGGTCTAAGGGTCAAGTCAAGGATACAAGGGAAGTTATCCCTAGAAGTATTTTTGAAATCACAAATATGACTAAGACTTCTAAGAAGTCTAAGAAAGTCACTAAGAAGGTCACAAGGGAAGCAATCCCTAGAGTTGACCTAGAAAAAGTGACCAAGGCTTCTAAGAAGCCTACCAAGGTCATTAGGAAGGTATCTAGGGAGGTTATCCCTAGTGAGTACCTAGAGCATCCAAGGAGCACCAATAGGTTTTGGGTTCTTAGGATCATTTTCTCTACACCTTAGATGGGTTAGAGAGTGTCAACTCTAATTGAAAGGGTAGTTAACCCAATCATGATGAAGTTGACACTCAGAGAGCAATTTTCAAGGTTACTATTAACCTTTGAAAATGAAGTGAATTTTCATTTACTCTTGGAAAGAGTAAAATGTGCCATAATTTGAGAAAATTGATATAGTTTTGATTGGCACAAGAAATCAAGTGTAAAGAACTACCAAGTTGAGATTTTGGTATGTTCTTAAGGAATTAAAAGCAAATCTGGGCCTAAAATTTAAAGTGGTTACTCCGTTTGGAAGGATAAATATGTCAAAATTTGAGGGATGTGTTTGATTTTAATTGGCATAAATAAATCAAGAGATTAAACAAATGTCTAGTTGGGCTTTGGCATTTTCTTGAGAAAGAAATGTCAAAATTGGGATTTTGATATTATTTGGGCAATCTAGGATTTAAGTTAAGTTAGCTAAGGTTTTAGGATACTTAGATAGATAATCTAGGTATATTCTATTTATGCTAATTTACCATGCTTTGTTTCTCCATCATATGTCATGACATCATATTTATTCTTGCACTCATGCCTTATTATGAAAACACAAAAATACTATGTCATGTCATACATACATCATGTAGTCATAGGAAAATTTCTTTTGAAAATTATTTATTTTGATGTATGCCATATCACATCATGTATTATTTTCCTTAGAATTAAGGACTAATGGCATGTACTAACAAGTAACATCCTTGGTGGATGTTCATAACTCAAAATGCCTAGATAGATATGCATGATCCTTAGTTTAGGACAAAATCAAAATTTTACATCTCACAAGAACTATAAGGTGACTTGTATGTAGCTTCGTACACATTAGATACAAGTGAGATGTTAGGGTCATGAACAAAACTCAAGGTGTTGATTAAGTGCATTCTTTTGAGTTTTAAGTTCATCAAAACAACACTAGTTATGTGTTTTCCAATCATTGGGAAAGCTAATGTACAAGTCATGTGCATTGAGCCCAAAGAACATGGTTGGATATTGGTTTTGAAAAAGGTTTTAAAATGCCTTTGGAAAACCTTGATGAAGACTATCTTTTGATAGTGATCATCATTGAATAGTTAGACATAAACTTGAAGAAAATACTAAGGTTTTTACAAGTTTTCAAATTTATGTCAATCTTTGAAAATGAGAAGTATTTTCATAGAAAACTATTTTTCCTTGATAAAGTATACCCTAAATAATGTCTACATAAATTTTCATGATTTTTAGAATTTTGTAGAATTTTCTAGGGGTTTCTGAAGTTGACTGAAATGAAATTTCAACAACTTCAGACCTTCAATCTATCACCCGATCGATTGAAGGGTCTCAATCGATCGGGCGATCGATTGAGAGTGAGCTTCTCATGAATAGAAGCTCACTGGATCGATCCATTGATCGATCCACACTTGCTGAATCGATCAGTGGATCGATTCAAGTGGGTTCAATCGATTGGGGCCCAACTCCAATCGATTGGAAATGCTGATTTTGGCTGGGTAATCTAGATTTCAGCATTTTTAGTCTATAAAACCACTCCTAACCCCTTGGAACATGTTTATATACTTTTAAGGGGAGTTTTCATGATGAGAACAAGGATGAATTAGTTAAGAAAGACTAAGTAGAGGTTTAGGTTGAGGTTTGATTTCATTATTGAATTTATGAACCTCAAAACTTATAAATTTGGGTTTCCTATATGTTTAGGGATTCCAAGTCATTATTGGTGTAATAACAGAAGTTACGTGCATGTCTTTAGGGGGAGTTACTCTTTAAGGACATGAAAATCTATTTTTCATACACCTTGGAAGGTGGTTAACCTTCTTTAGCGAAAATACTTAAGGTTAAGCATTTGAATGCAATGGAGAGTGGATATCTTCATTATTCAAGTGGTGTATTCTCACGGATGAGCATTTGATGACAATGAAGGGTATGAGACCTTCATTTGAATTGTGTGTGAATATACCAAGTGGTATATGCTTAAGGATGAGCGTTAAGAATAATGAAGGGTATGAGACCTTTGTTATTGTGTTGTGAACAATGAGTGAAGTTGTAAACAACGTTGGGTAACTCTTCAAGGGAAGAGTTTTTGATGTGTGCCAATAGGGGGAGAATGTGTGATTTAAGTTAGGCCTTCATTACCTATAGAGGGAGTTTGCCCTCTAGGAAAGGGGGAGAATGAAGGAAACCCTCATTCATACATTGGCATGAAGGAAGTTGAGGCTATGAGATTAGCCTAACTTAAAGGTATTGTCAAACATCAAAAGGGGGAAGATTATTGGTGCAATATCCCTAGGTTAAGGATGACCTCGGTGACTAAGCTTGAGTTGCCTCAAGCTCGAGTCTTAATGTTTGGATTTTGATATTTGACAATACATGGAGACAAGACATGAAGATTGCATGTGCAATTATTCATGTGGGGAGATTGTGAAGAAGTGTCAAGTAGGTCAAGATTGACTGGAAAGTCCTGGTGAGTGAAGCCAGGCAGATGTGAAGTCCTGGTGAGTGAAGCCAGGCAGATGAAAAGTCATGGTGAGTGAAGTCAGGCAAATGAGAAGTCCTAGTGAGTGAAGCTAGGTAAAAGGAAAGTCCAGGTGAGTGAAGCCAGGTAGAAGAGAAGTCCTAGTGAGTGAAGCTAGGCAAAAGGAAAGTCCTGGTGAGTGAAGCCAGGCAGATGAGAAGCCCTAGTGAGTGAAACTAGGCAGAAGGGAAGTCCTGGTGAGTGAAGTCAGGCACGGGAAATCCAGGTGGATTAAGGTTGATCGGACACCTGGTGGAGATAAGTCCAAGTGGGTCAAAGGGATTGACCGGACACTTGGCACGAGGAGAAAAGTCCAAGTGGGTCAAAGGGATTGACCGGACACTTGACATGAGGAGAAAAGTCCAAATGTGTCAAAGGGATTGACCGGACACTTGGTAAGGGAGTCCTAGCAGGTCGAGGGTGACCGGATGCTAGGCATGATGTACCAACAGGTCATGGTTGACCGGATGTTGGTTTAGGGGACTTTGGACTTGGTTTTGGACAAAAACCATGAGCTAGATCAATCAGTCGATCGATTGGCTCATGCCCAATCAATCGGCTGATCGATTGGGTGAGTCCCCGCGATAAGCCTCCTCCCAATCGATCAGTGGATCGATTGGGAGAAGCTCGCGATCGCACAAAACAGCTCTGGATCGATCGGCCGATCGATTCAGAGCCTCCAATCGATCTCCCAATCGATTGGGAGCTGTAATTTCGCGCGATAAGCCCTGGATCGATCAACCGATCGATCCAGGCAATTCCCGAGAGCATAGAGGCGCTCTAGATCGATCGACCGATCGATCCAAAGCCTTCCCAATCGATTGGGAGCAATTCAATCGATTGAGATTCGACTGTTGGCGCTGGATAAAGACGTTGGCGTACAATTTCGTCAATACAACTCTCGATTTTCTTCTCCAGCGACACCAGCGATTCCACAGCTTCTCCACAGAGTTTTCACCGCTAGTTCTTGAAGATTCTTGGAGGCTTGTGTTGGTGCACGTCCAAGTCAAGAGGCGAGGAAGACGTTAGGGTTAGGGTTTCTTGTGCAAACTTGTAAGATCTTATTGTATTTTGTTTTCCTTTCCTTTCTTCTTGTACTGAGAGCTTGTAAGGCTTCTCCGCCTTCGGTAGTTACTGAAAAGGAGTGTTTTCATAGTGGAGGGTGTGTGAGTGTGTGGATAATTGGATTAGTCACCTCTTCTTGAGATGAATACCAAGTAAATCCCTAGAGTTAGCGTTGTGTGTTTGTTTCTTATATTTCCGCTGCACATCATCCCAAGAAGCGAGCAATGACGAGCACGAGATCGCGCCGAGCTATTCACGCCCCCCCCCCTCTAGCTATATTTCGGTCCCAGTAAGTATCCCTTTAACTGGACTTCCCGATGACCACTTCCACTCGGTAGCATTTGATACAAATAGAGATAGCACTCAGTCATGACTATTGCAAGGTAATGTCGATATTGAATTAAACTTCCTGCATGTGCATACAAATAAAGGATAAGTAATAGGTAATTCTTAACATATTGATTAGCATCACAATGAAATCAAACTCTTAGAACGCTTCACTCGACTAAGCTTCCTCAATCAGCTCTCTTTGCTTGCTCTCTCTCTTTCTCTTCTCTTACTTCTCTATTACTTTAAGTGTAAAAGTTTACAAATCTCGATCGTTTAGCTAATTTATGGTGTTAAGTCTCTAGTACTTATATCCAATCTCTGTGGGTTCGATATCTTTATATTACTGATGACGTAGTCGTGCACTTGCAGCTTCGTAATAACTATCCAAATATTCATGTAGGTAGTAATAGAAAATATGCAGAAAGTCAAATATTAAGATTTATGTATAATTAAAAATTGTGTATATATGTATAACTAATTTTGATACTTGGATAAAATGAGCAGATGATGATGATCATCAATATGTCAATAGGTCAGGACTCCTGAAACATATAATAATATAATAGTTAGAAATGAGAATATTAGAATATCAAAATAGAATAAATATATTTTATTGAAATAAATAAAAAAGTAAGTTTTTGTTAAACGAACCTTAGAAATAACTAATCACCACGATCTGATGGGTCTTAACTCTCCTGTGACTCAAAATCATGTGGTGTTTGGATCTGGTTGAAATTAGCCACGAGCTCTAGCATATGGGCCATGAGAGCCTCATGATCGGCTCTCCTCTGATCATCCTCGACTCTCCTTTGTTCATTAGCAGCCCTCCTCCTCTGCTCCTCAATGACCATCCACTAATTCATCCTCTTATCCATTGAGGTAATTTAAGTCTGCAGTTCTTGATTTTCCTATCTTAAAGACTGCACCTCAGTAGAAGAAGAGGAAGAGGAACTATCATAGCCCCTAGGAATATTCAAAGGATCAAATGCATCTTTAGCCTAGGAGCCAAGGCCATAGAGGGTGGAGTTTTTTGTTCGTCCACTGACAACATCATAATAAATCTCATTAAGCACTTAAGTGGATAGAGGCAGTGACTCCCTCCCCCCCCCCCCCTTTGTTGGTGGCTAAGATGCCTAAACTACTCTATTTGTCATTTGATCATGTGTGAAAAATATAATATGACTAATATTCAATTTGATCACAATTACTAAATTTAATTAAGATAAAAATAATTAAATGTAATAAAGTTAATAATTTTACGTGTATGGCCTGGGATCAAGGATTAACAAATGTGTCATCCTTCTTGTTGTGAGTCTTGAGAATGACCTTCATACAAGTGGCTTAGAGGGCTAGTTCACGTTCCTGTATACACAAATAATTTAGGACAAAATTATTAAACTTTGGCAATAAATACAAAATTTTCTTATATAATTTTAAATTAATACTCAACAATAGATCTAGATCCGGACATATGTCGAGCGGTTCCAGTGCTCGGGCCACCTGACTCTGTGTTCCTATTTGCTCGTGCCTTCTCAACATTTGTTTGCCACCTTTTTGCAACCTAGGTGGTCGTCCATGTACTCCATATCTCGATTGACATATACACCTGCCTGATGCCCTTCTTTCTCATATAATAAAGGTCTCTGTAAAGATTGGAATAATAATTATTCCAAGTATCTTTAAATTGTTCATCGTGACTTTCCTCTCATATATATTTTTTCTGTAATTATAAGTTGAATAAAAAATTTAGTATATTAAAAGATAAATATATTATAGAATACAAAACATATTAAATTTACTTACTACAAATTCATTATAATAAAATGTCTTCGCCTCTTGGTCTACATGCCTCTATATAGTACCAAAAGTGCATACTCTTTCTTTGAATTTTTCAGTTATATAGATGACAACTAGGTGACCATCTGGAGTAAATCTACATGAAAAAATATTAAGGTATGAGAAATATATTATAAATACAACCATATATGAAATTAAATTACTAATAACAAAAATATTTATGAGTCCCCAATAACTCATAGCACCTTGTAGCCACAGAGTGTTGCTGCCTAATGCTACTCTGCTATAATAATGTTTGTAAAATAACATTACACACATCATAATAAAGTTACTAATATGATAATATAAATATAAAATAATATGGAAGCATAACTTAATGAACAATAATTAACACGCATCAGACTAATCAACATTAACAGTTTCTAAATCCTTATCGTTAGACTCTGTTAGTTCAACAAGATCTTCACTACTAGACATCTCTCCATCATTTATGTACTCATAAGTGATATTAACATCTACAAATAATTGGGATATGGATTGGAGTTGTGATTGCATTGCAATATCATTAGTTGATGATTCTATAACAACAGTTGTGTCAAATGACAAACCACCAGAAGACCTAATTGATTCATACAAATAAGGTACTCCATGATAGTATCAATAATAGTAATTTGGTACAAAACTATTTCTACATATATATACTTTCATGATATCTTCATCATAGAATGCTCTATTTTCCCACTTGGAATTATTACATTCTAGATGATTCTTAGTAAAGTTTACAAACAGATCAACTTCAGCAATACAATCATCTCTAATAAATTCATTTTGTAATTGATTGTACATCCAAGCTTTGTTCATAGACATTATCACTTAATGATAATACAATTTTATACAATTTGTTACAAAGTATACAAATTTCATAAAATAAGAAACTATACTATCTTTCATATTCCAACCATAGATAATGAGGTCTAAAATTATCTTAGATGTATATATATTAATAGTAAGATAACAAAATGACTATATCATATTATAGATCTAAATACTAACTTAACATAGGTATTGTTTAATAAATTATATTGGAAAATGAGTAATATAGCTGGAGAAGAACAGCAAATGTAGTAACCTACAAAAAAAATAATTAGCTAAAATTAATCACAAAGAATGATAAACTAGGACAAATTCATAACAGGACCAAGCTAGCGCTCGGATAAGCTGTCGGTCGCTTGCTAGCGGGCGGCCACACTGCTAGTCACGACTAAGCTTGCAGCCAACAACTAGTGGCCAACCTGTTAGGACACTCTTGCGAACTAGAGAGGAGGGTGATTAGCTCTAATCGCTTCATTAATAATTTGTTGCAACGGAAACTCGAAGCAAATGCTAACACCCTTGATTTTACTTGGTATATATTCACCTCTTTGAAGTGACTAATCTAAGGATACACTGTCCTCACTCACAGTACACTATGAAATTCTCTTTATGAGGAGAAGAAGCCTCATACAAGTAAATACACAAGCCAATATGAGATATAACAAGAGATACAACAAGAATAAGAAAATAGATACAACAATGAAGAACTTGGTCGAACTAATTTTAATTTTTAAACTAATTTAACCAATTTAAAATGAGTTAGGGAATTTCTAAGAAAATATATTCTCTCTCTTTTTTTTAAATTCTCTTCCTTGTATGCAGTCTCACTCCCACGGTCTAATGTGTAAGCCTCCACTCGCAACCACGACAACTCCTTCTGTGGCTAGGCCCTCTCCCTTAGAGGCATAGTCGTCGACATGGCCACCCTCGGTTGCCACTATCAAATAAACGTGCCCTCCACACCAATGTACCCTTACCCTTACGAGTTATGTCTACGCCTGAGCCGAACAACTATGGTTGGAGGTCCTATGCGAAACACTCAAGCACAGTCTCGCGCACTCTCGCTAACCAACTATCTCTACCTCACTCTCTAACACTGCATCAGTAGCTAGACCTTTCACCATCAATGACAGATCTAGGAATTCAAACATGAATGGGTGATTTTTACATGGAACAGGAGGCGGTATCCTCTATCTCTACCGATGGAACTCCATAATACTAGGGGTTCCACCGCCAACAAAGGGGGGGGGGGGGGATCGCCGATGCCGCCCCCCGCTAGATCCGCCCTTGTTCACCATTACCTTCAAATTTTAATATCTACGAATTGGATATCATTATTCGTAAATTAATTTAATAATTTCATAAATAATGAAAAACTTATTCAATAAAAAAATAAGGTGAAATATAGGAAAAAAGTGAAATGATAATATGCTTGTACAAAGTGAACTTGGACCTCTTGACAGACTCGGCCAATGTGAGATCAGCCCAACCCATCTCTCATTCTTGGATCCGTCTCTAGTAGTAACACTTTGCTCCAAGAACTTTCAAGAACTGGCAGAAGGAATCAATCTTCGTCATCACCATTATATACCATGGATTAGGGCTCCCAATCGATTGACTTTACCCCCGATCGATTGTCACGTCAGATCCGAGAGCATCTAGCCATCCAAATCTCATAACGACTCTTTTCTTTATCACTTAATTGATTATCCAATCGATTACGGGCCTTCTTAATCAATCATTAATCGATTACAAAGCTTTCTATTCACTGGCAAGCTTCTCCCAATTGATCAAGCGACTTCAATTGATCACCTGATCGATTCAAAAGCTTTTTGTTCGCTCGCGACCAAGCTTAATCGATTAAGCCTCTCGCCATTAGCCTCATAATCTATTGGACGCCTTCCCAATTGATTCACCACTTTCGCAAGGAGTTCATGAAAAACTCGCCTCAATCGATTACCCAATCAATTGGCCTCCGACTAAATCGATTAGCCGATCAATTCACTGCACCTCTTCGTGACAACACTCCTGATTAATCACTTATCGATTAAACTTGTGTCAATCGATTACCCAATCGATTGCTCCAACCCTAACTCAATTAACCCGAGTCTAGGGTTCCCTTGCCTAACCTTCATTTAACCTTGACCTGTTAGGACTTCTTCACCAAGTGTCCGGTTAACCTTTTGATCCACTTGGACTTTGCCAATTTTCCATTGGACTTCTGATCAACAAGTGCGGTCCACCTTGACCCACTTGAATTTTCCTCTTGCCTAACCATAGTTAGGACTTAACCTTGCCAATGTGCAATCCCACTTGACCCACTTGGATTTCTCTTTTTCTAACTGCAGTTAGGGTTTTCCTTTGCAAATGTGTGATCCTCCTTGATCCACTTGGACTTTGCTTGCCTAATCGCTGTTAGGACTTTCCTTGCCAACGTGCGGTTCTACTTGACCCACTTGGATTTTCTTTTGTCAAACCGTAGTTAGAGCTTTCCTTTGTCAACATACAATCCTCTTTGATCTACTTGGACTTTGCTTTACCTAACTACAATTAGGATTTTTCTTGCCAACGTGCGGTCTTCCTTGACCAACTTGGACTTACTTTTATCTAACCGGAATTAGGATTTTGCTTGCCAACGTATGGTCCCCCTCAACTCACTTGGACTTTCCTTACCAATGTGTAGTCCTCCTTGACCCACTTGGACTTTTCTTTGTCTAACGCTCGAGTTAAAACTTTTCTTGCCAACGTGCGTTCTTCCTTCACCCACTTAGACTTTCTTTGCCAACGTGCGGTCCTCTTGACCCACATGAATTTTCCTTTACCTGACCCTCGAGTTAGGACTTTATCCTTACCTAACCCCAGTTAAGACTTTATCATTGCTTAACCCCTAGTTAGGACTTTACCAGTCAAGTATTGATCCTCCATGAACTACTTGGCTTCTCTCTCATATGTCCCACAACATATTGTCCAAAAATCAAAACTCGACTCCACTCGAGCTTAGTCAAACTGGTCAACCTTAACCCAGGGAACGATTTGTTGTTTATAGGAGAGTACTAACACAGTAGTAAATTGCACCAAAATAGTAAGCATGCAATAAACAGGTAAATAAAAGAGTAAGATTTAGAAATTGGTATCTTCTGGTTGAAGCGTCGGCGTGCCGACTGTCTTTAGAGAATTTATTGCCGCCTACGGTGCAGAGGCTCTCCGACAAAATTCTCCCAAGATCCGACAACCACTCGCGTCGTCCGTAGGTGCACTCCAAGATGAACGTCGCACTCGGACTCAACCTCAGATCACGGAAACAAGCCTCAGGACAAGGAAAACTCATACGCAAAACTCTTGGAAAAGAAGAGAAGGCAGCACACACAAAACTCAGAGAGCGAAGTAGAGTGTATCAGACTGTTTGAGAGCACAACATTTATTCACTCCGAAGCGAAGCACTGCTTTGCAGCGAACTGAAGCACTGCTTTGCCTCACGTTGGTTCACGCGGGATAGAACCAAACCTCATGTTGGTTCCCTCTCACGCGGGAAAGAACACGTTGGTTCCCTAAACCCTCATACGTGGGACAAAACCAAACCAAAGATAGACTGACAAAAATAAACCAGGCCGCCTGCAAGCGTGAGACCCACGAGCTGGGGATTTGCACCCCCCCTGTGCGCGATGATCGTGTGCGTCGCGCCCGGTTTATGGATTTCCGGCTCGAACCCCCCCCCCCCCCCAAAACCACCTGATTTGGGCTCGACCCGCGCATGCGTGTAGGTCCCCTTAACATTGCTAAGCAAGGATGGAAGGGCTCCATATATAAGCTCTTCCAACCTTCTTGGCTTAGCAATGTGGGACTAAATGCATACACATATGCATTACCAAAACAAGAAAAATAGTTTGAATTAAATAAATAAAAACACAGAACTTAACAATCCCCCACTAATTCAAATTATTTTGGTAAAAAACAGAGACTTGTCCTGAGGCTTGGTTGCAATAAGCTTTTAGTGAAAATACCTTCCGGTTTGAATTTTCACCTAAGTGCACCAATCTTATTCACATAGGTTTGAAGTGAACTCAGTCTTGAACTTAAACCTTTTATATGTGAAAATCAATTGGTAACAACTCATCATGGGTGACGGTTGAATCCTTCTGGGTTGGTGCATTACGGTCATGCCACCGAATCCTGTTTCATAAGTGCTAAGGAGAGTTGCCTAGACCCCCCACACTGCGGCCCCACAGTTACATTTTCATAAGTGAGTTCTCCAAGGATATACTGCGAGCATCTTGTCGTTAAGACCTTGAACTCATTAAGAGCTCCTAAGCTCATCCTTACTAGCAGTCAAGCATCTATCCAGGGAAGAGACTATGAGATTACATCTCAATCAATTTGATGCTTAGAGTTCACCCTTATAACTTGTTTATACCACATTGAACCTACTTCTTGGGATCTCCAATCAGATAGGTTGGGTTGCCGTTATAGATGAAACCAGGATAGGCCTCAGTCCCATTCCCTTACTGGATCTCTTGATTTTCTCAGAATCAAGTCCTTTAGTGAGTGGATCATCAATATTATTTTTTGAATTTACAAAGTCCAATGACACCATTCCAAGAGACACTAACTCACGAATAGACTTTAATCTTATTCATACATGTCTCTTCTGTTTCTGGTTATACTTGGAGCTTCTAATCTGAGCTATTGTTGTTTGATTATCACAGTGTACTGAAATAGAAGGTATTGACTTTATCATCAAGGGAATTTCAGAAAGAAGACCGTTAAGCCAATCAGCTTCAGTTACTGTGGTATCCAAAGTACACAATTTTGTCTCAGATGTAGAACGGGTTATAATCGTCTGTTTAACAGAACTCCAAGCAATTACACCGCCTCCAAGTGTAAAGACATAACCAGTAACGCCTTTACACTCAGCAGTGTCAGCTATCCAACTAGCATCACTATATCCCTCCAGAACTGCAGGGAATCTCCCATACCACAAGCCCAAGGATATAGTGTCTTTTAGGTATCTGAGTACTCTGTCTAATGCATCCCAATGCGTTCTTTCTGGACAACTGGTAAACCTACTCAATTTCGTTATAGCAAAAGAAATATTAGGTCTAGAATAATTTGCTAAATACATTAGACTACCTATTATTTGTGAGTATCTTAATTGAGACACTGCCACACCACTCTTATTCTTGTGGAGAGTTTTTGAAGGATCATAGGGTGTGACGACATATTTAACTTGGCTATAACCATATTTCTTTAATATTCTCTCAACATAGAGTGACTGAGAAATTGCTATTCCATCAGTTGAATGAGTTAACTTCAGTCCTAAAATCATGTCAGCACAACCCATATCCTTCATATCAAACTTACCACTTAAGAGGGCCTTAGTCTCATTGATAATAGAAAGGTTAGAACCAAAAAGTAGAATATCATCTACATATAAACATAAGATAATACAATTATCACCTTTCATTTTAGCATACACACATTTATCAGAGTCATTCATTTCAAAGCCAAACGATAGCATAGCTCTATCAAATTTTTCGCACCACTGCTTTGGGGCTTACTTCAAACCGTAAAGAGATTTGACTAACCTACAGACTTTATTCTCATTTCCAGAAACTACATGTCCCTCAGGCTGATCCATATATATCTCTTCTTCAAGATCTACATTAAGGAATATCGTTTTGACATCCATTTGATGGACCTCAAGATGATATATGGATGCCAATGCTATTAACACTCGGATTGTAGTAATTCTGGTAACAGGAGAATAAGTGTCAAAATAGTCAATCCCTTCTTTCTGTTTGAATCCCTTAGCAACTAGGCAGACTTTGAATTTATCTATTGACCCATCAGGTTTTATTTTTCTCTTAAACAGCCATTTACATCCTATAGTGGTACGCCCAGGAGGTAAATGTACCAACTCCCAAGTGGAATTAGAGATAATAGAGTCCATTTCACTTTTAATGGCCTCTTTCCAGTGCTTAGCTTCAGGAGAAGTCATAGCATCTCTATATGTCACAGGATCACCTTCTATATTATAGGTGATAAAATCCTGGCCTAAATCCGTAGACACACGTTGCCTCTTGCTCCTTCTCGGTTCTGTATACTCACTAGATTCATCTAGTCTAGAGTGACTCGAGGAAGGTGTACCTACTACGGATAATGGAACCTCTACGGCAATAGGATTATCTCTAGTAGGAATACCAGATATAGACTGAGGTGTTCTCGTCTTCATAGGAAATATATCCTCAAAAAATGTAGCATCGTGAAGTTCTACAATAGTATTTGCATCTATTCCAGAAATTTCAGATTTAATAATCAGAAACCTATATGCAATACTATTTTGAGCATAACCCAAGAAGATACCATCTACAGTCTTTGGACCAAGTTTTTTCCTTCTGTGTTCAGGTATTAGTACCTTTGCAAGGCACCCCCACACTTTAAGGTATTTCAAACTTGTCCTCCGACCTTTCCAAAGCTCATATGGGCTTTTATCCCTAGACCTCATGGGGATTCTATTTAACACATGACATGCAATGTATAGAGCTTCCCCCCACATGAAGTTGGGTAACCCAGAACTGCCTAACATGGAATTAATCATATCTTCAAGGGTTCGATTTTTTCGTTCTGCTATACCGTTGGATTGAGGATTATATGGAGCAGTTACCTTGTGAATTATACCTGCATCTTGACAAAAATTTTGAAACAGGTTCAAGGTAAACTCTCCACTCCTATCAGACCTTAACCTCTTAATAGTTTTATTTGTTTGATTCTCAGCTTCAGATTTAAAAACCATAAATTTATCTAAAGCTTCATCCTTAGTTTTCAGCAAATAAACATAACAATAACGAGAGTGATCATCAATGAAGGTAATGAAATACCTTTTATGGTCTCTCGTTATTACACCGTTAAACTCACAACAGTCAGTATGAATTAATTCTAAAATATCAGAATTTCTATCAACTGATTTGAAGGGTTTACGGGGTTGTTTATATTGCACACAAACTTCACATTTTTTTTATCATTTATAGTATGCTTAGGAATCATGTCTAGATTCATCATCTTTTTTACGATATTAAAATTGACATGTCCTAATCTGTCATGCTATATATCATAAGACTCAATGTTATATGAACAACCAATATCAGTAGATTTATTTAAAGTAACATTTTCTACATTGAGTTTAAATAAACCTTCATTAAGGTAACCTTTTCCAATAAATGTTTCTAAATGTAATATTACAACTTTATTACCTTTAAAGTTCAGCTCATAACTAGCGCAGACTAACTTTGACCCGTTAATCAAATTCTGACGGGCCGCTGGAACATGATGCACCTCATGTAGTTGTTGGTTAGTCCTAGGAAAACGTACCGGTTCCACTGTACAAAAATTTTTTGTATAAGTGTCGAACCTTTCCTTAAATAACCTATTGTGTTCTTTGGAAGTTAAATTAGGAATCGCAGACGGAACTTAACATCATTGATTCCAAATTTAACTTATCTGTTCTTAATGGTTTAGATTTGAATCGCAAGCGGAACTTAACACTATTGATTCAAATCCACCTATGTTATTAATTTCATTAAATATTAATTTCCAAAATTGGCTTCCAGGACTGCATGGCGAGACACATGACCTTCTTAAATATGGGAGCAACCACCACCGCCTAGACAAAGCCTTTTAAGGAAAGCTAATATTTAATTTCCTTAAATAACTCTAGGTTAACCAAAAAGAACAATCGAATCACAAATTCAGAAAAGAAGAAAACATAAACTCGAAAAACTAATTCAAAAAACTAGATCTAATACCTCTTGTGTTTGAAATTCTTACAAAAAGAAATAACTAGCATGATGCGGAAAATAATTACTATTTATACCTTCTCTTTGTATGCTAATGACCTCGAGATCTTCTGCCGTATTTCTCGCCTCGCCTTGGACGTCGTGTGGGCGACGATCTTCCACGATGAACACCACCCAAAAGCTTTCTTCCTCTTCCTCTTCCTCTAAAATCCGGCCACCACCACCACCAAGGAGAAGAGAGCAAAGGGAAAAAGAGAAGAGAGAGGGCCGACCACCACCAAGAGAGACTCCTCCAAGAGAATAAGAATTGTGTCTCATGAAGCCTCCTCACCCCTTCTTTTATAATACTTGCCCAAGGAAAATAAGGGAAGAATTTTTACAAAAATTAAAATCTTCCAAGAGTTTTTCCTTTTCCCTTTTATTTTTCCCTTTATTTCCTCTTAATTGAATCAATCACCAAATCAATTTGGATGATGATTTTATTTTTTGTTTTGGCCGGCCACATTGCTTGGGCACCAAGCAAGGGTGGCCGACCCCTATTAGAGGAAGGAAATAATTTTTTTTTATAAAATTTTACAAGAAGAAAAACTCTTATAAAATTTTATAAGCTCTCTTTCCTAAAGTAGGAGTTAAAAAAGGAAAGTTCTAAAAATTAAAACCATGTTTTAAAATTTAAAATTTCTCTTATAAAATTTCTTTTTTTAACATAGTGATAGAAAATTTAAATTTTAAAACTTATCTTCCTTTTTTTTGAGGATGGTTAAAAAAGAAAAGTTTTAAAATCTTTTAAACTTTCTTTTAAAACATGTGGCCTAATTCAAATAAGGAAAGTTTTTGAAATTAAAATATTTCTTTTAAAATTTATAGTTTTCTACAAAGAGAAGATTTTAAAAATTCGAAACACCGCTTCTTGTTTGAATTATTGTGGCCGACCCCTACTAGCTTGATCACCAAGCAATAGGGTCGGCCCCTATAGAAGAGGATGTGGCCGACCCTTGCTTGGTCACCAAGCATTGGACCGGCCCCCTTCTTGGACACCAAGATGGGCTTATATTTGGATGGACTTGATGCTTTAATGAGGCTACGACAGGGACCTAGAGGAGAAATTGGTTTTGGCCTTCCGATGAGCTTGAGTATCCCGTGCTCGCCCCGAACACACAACTCAAGTTCATCGATAATAACTCATTCTACTAGAGAGTTATTATCGCACTACCGCACCAATCCCAAATTACATTATGGGCTCCTTCTTATCATGAGTGTGTTAGTCTCCCTGTGTTTAAGATAACGAATGTCCACTAATTAAGTAAGTTACTGACAACTCACTTAATTAATATCTAGCTTCAAGAGTAGTACCACTCAACTTCATTGTCATGTCGGACTAAGTCCACCTGCGGGGTTTAACATGACAATCCTTATGAGCTCCTCTTGGGGACATTCTCAACCTAGATAACTAAGACATAGATTCCTTCTATAATCAATAACACACACTATAAGTAATATCATTTCCCAACTTATTGGGCATATTGATTTATCGAGCTAACCTCACCCTTTGATAAGTCAAAGAAATAAATATTAAATATATGTGTTTGTTATTATATTAGGATTAAGAGCACACACTTCCATAATAACTAAGGTATAGTTCTTTTATTAAGTCAGTACAAAAAGAACTTACCTAAATGGTTCTACTCAATACACTTAGAGTGTACCAGTGTAATTTATTAATCAAGACAAACTAATACTTAATTACACTACGACTATTCCGATGGTTTGTTCCTTTCCATCTTAGTCGTGATCAACTGTTTATAATTTATAAAGAATCGTCAATATGATCTTCTGTGTGTGACACCACACACCATGTTGTCTACTATATAAATTAATTGAACAATTACATTTAACAAATAAATGTAGATATTGACCAATGTGATTCTTTTATTTCAAAAATAAATATTTACAAAAACTAGGCTTTTAGTATACACTCCAATAGCAGTGACAGGACTTTTCCAGAGGTGAACCTCAGGTCAACTTGTCCTATCTCAAACACCCTGGCTACAGAATGGTTCCCCATGGTCACGGAAGTGCCTTCAATTACCTGATAAGTAAGGAAGACAGAGCGATCAGCACAACAGTGCACATTAGCACCTGTATCAACTAACCATTCATTAGGTTGATAGATCAAGTTTAGTTCGGGTTTGAAGGTAACAAACCTATCGCTGGTGCCGTCACTAGCAGTCACAACATTTGCTTGTGCCTTGGTATTGGACATATTGCTCTAGTTTTTCTTCTTGTCCTTTTGCTTAAGGCAGAATTTGGCATAATGTCCAACTTGTCCACATGTCCAGCACGGCTTAGTTCCATTTTTATTTTGAACCTTTGGTTTGGGTTTTATCTTGTTCTTCATTTTCTGATTTTTGAATTTTTTCTTATCAGATGAGACTACTACGTTTGCCTTTAGAATAAAATCCATAGGTATTCTTTTATCATCATCTTTATGTTGCTTCTGATGTTCTTCTTCGATATTTAAGGCAATCATCAAATCTTCTAGAGATATTTTACCTCTTCTATGTTTAAGAGTCATGCCAAAATCTTCCCAACTCGGAGGCAATTTTTCGATGATAGACAAGACCTGAAATTTTTCGGGTAATGACATATCTCCTTCAGCAAGACCATGAATTTGAACTTGAAATTCATGTGTCTGCTCAACCCCAGATTTGTCTTCAACCATTTTGAAGTTTAGGAATTTTGCCACAGTATACTTTTCTAAACCAGAATCTTCGAAGTTGTATTTTTTATCCAAAGATTTCCACAGCTCTTTAACCGAAGTCGTTGAGCAGTATACATCAAATAGTGCGTCTGAGAGGGCAGACAGGATCCTCCCATGGAAGAGATAATCCCTTTGCTTAAACCTCTGTAAGGCAGCACTATAGGCAGGTTCCTCATCATCAGGTGAAGGAGGATCTGTTTCTATAACTGAGAATAACCCTAGCGTAGTAAGCCAAAATTTCATCCGTTGTTGCCAATGTCTGAAGTTTTGCTCGAAAAATCTCTCGGGTCTGGCGCTAGCCTCATCAGACCCCGTTACCCTATCATTCATCATGTGTATTGATGCTTGCAATAAATTCTCTAAAATTGTTGTTTATAAGAGAGTACTAACACGGTAGTAAATTGCACAAAAATAGTAAGCATGCAATAAACAGGTAAATAAAAGAGTAAGATTTAGAAATTGGTATCTTCCGGTTGAAGTGTCAGCGTGCCGACTGTCTTTAGAAAATTTATTGTCGCCTACGGTGCAGAGGCTCTCCGGCAAAATTCTCCCAAGATCTGACAAGCACTCGCGTCATCCGTAGGTGCACTCCAAGACGAACGTCGCACTCGGACTCAATGGAAACAAGCCTCAGGACAAGGAAAACTCGTACGCAAAACTCTCGGAAAAGAAGAGAAGGCAGCGCACGCAAAACTCAGAGAGCGAAGTAGAGTGTATCAGACTGTTTGAGAGCGCAACATTTATTCACTCCGAAGCGAAGCACTGCTTTGCAGCGAACCGAAGCACTGCTTTGCCTCGCGTTGGTTCATGTGGGACAGAACCAAACCTCGCGTTGGTTCCCTAAACCCTCATACACGGGACAAAACCAAACCAAAGACTGGCAAAAACAAACTAGGACGCCTGCAAACGTGAGACCCACGAGCTGGGGATTTGCACCCCCCTGCACACGATGACCGCGTGTGTCACGCCGGGTTTATGGATTTCTGGCTCGAACCCCCTGAAACCACCTGATTTGGGCTCGGCCCGCGCATGCGTGTAGGCCCCCTTAACATTGCTAAGTAAGCATGGAAGAGCTCCATATATAAGCTCTTCCTGTTAGGACCAAAAGTAGCTAGAGGGGGGGGGGGTGAATAGCTCGTCGCGTTCGCTCGTTGCTCGGCGTTGCTTGATCCTTCAAAGATGTGCAGCGGAAATACAAAGAAACAATTACACAACGCTAACACGGTTGAATTACTTGGTATCCACCTCACAAGAGGTGACTAATCCAAGGATCCACACCAACACACACACCCTCCACTAAATAAAACTCTCCTTTATGGTAACTACCAAGGGCGGAGAAGCCCTACAAGACTCAATACAAGAAGAGAGGGAAAGGATACAAGAAATACAAGCTTACAAGCTTACAATGAGTATAAACCCTAACCCTTCCTTCTCTTCTTGGCTTTGATCCGCCTCTTGACTTGGAAAACTTCCAAGATCCTTCAAGAACTGGCGATCTGAGCTTTGAGAGTGCTGTGGAGGAGCTGGCGAGAGATCGGAGAAGAGATGCCGAAGGAAATGAACGCCTGCGGCCTTTATCGACGCCATCGGTCGGATCCCGATCGATTCGAATATTCCCAATCGATCGGGAGGCTTTGGATCGATCCACGGATCGATCCGGCGCTTATCAGAAGCGCTGGATTGATCCACGGATCGATCCGGCGCTTATCGCGCGAAGCTGCGTCCCAATCGATCCACCGATCGATTGGAACATCTGGATCGATCCACGGATCGATCCGAGTCTCTGCTTTCGGGAAGCCTGGATCGATCCACGATCGATCCAACACTTAGTTTTGCCCAAAACCAAGTTCCAAGCCTCTCAAACCAACATCCGGTCAACCTTGACCTGTTGGTACATCATGCCTAGCATCTGGTCACTCCTTTGACCTGCTAGGACTTCCCACCAAGTGTCTGGTCAATTCCTTTGACCCACTTAGACTTTTCTATTCATGCCAAGTATCTGGTCACTCCCTTGACCTACTTGGACTTCCATCAGATGTCTGGTCAATCCCTTTGACCTATCTGTATTTCCTCGTGCCAAGTATCCAGTCAATCCTTTGACCTACTTGGACTTCCCAACACCAGATGTCCGATCATCCTTGATCCATCTGGATTTTCCCTTGCCTGGCTTCACTCACCAGGACTTTCACCTAGCTTCACTCACTAGGGTTTTCCATCTGCCTAGCTTCACTCACTAGGGCTTTCACCTGGCTTTACTCACCAGGACTTTCACCTAGCTTCACTCACTAGGGCCCGACTTCACTCACCGGGACTTCCACCACCTAGCTTCACTTACTAGGGTTTTCACGGTTTCACTCACCGGACTTTCACCTCGCTTCACTCACTAGGGTTTTCACCTGGTTTCACTCACCAGGACTTTCACCTAGCTTCACTCACTAGGACTTTCACCTAGCTTCACTCACTAGGGTTTTCCTTCTGCCTGGCTTCACTCACCAGGACTTCCCTGTCAAGTATCCGGTCAACCTTGACCTACTTGACTCTTCTTCAATCAATTTCTTATTGTCAAACATCTAAACTCAAACCAAGACTCAGCTTGGTCAACCAGTCAACCTTGACCTGAGGAATGTTGCACCAACAATCTCCCCTTTTTGATGTTTGACAATACCACAATAACACTTACAATACCACATGTAAGTTAGGCTAATCCTATAGCCTCAATCTTCATGCCACTAGGTAATGAACATATAAATTAAGCTCTTCATTCTCCCCCTACGAGGGCACACTCCCTCTAGGTAATGAAAGTCTAACTTACACCCATTCATAGGTCCTTTCATTCTCCCCCTATTGGCACACATCAACCCATCTTTGGGCACACATCAACCCATGCCCCAATTTTGGGTACACATCAACAAATCCATTTGTTGACGACTCTCCCCCTGAAGAGTTACTCATCATTGTTCACAACATCACTCGTTGTGATCAACACGATAATGAAGGTCCCATACCCTTCATTTATCCTTAACTTCTCCCTCAATGTAGACAAATACCCAACCTTGAGCATTATCTAACCACTTGAGTTCCCACTTGAAATAATGAGGATATCCACTCCCCATTTCAAGTTCAAAAGCTCATACATGAGCATTTTCTTTAAAGAAGGTTAACCACCTTCCAAGGTTCATGAAAAGTAATTTTTCATGTCTTTAAAGAGTCCCTCCCCCTAAAGACATGGTGGTGACTTCTGTCATTGCACCAACAATGACTTGGAATCCCTAAACCTTTAGGAAACCCAAATTTAGAAGTTTTGAGGTTCAAATACTCAAAATTTGAAACAAACCTCAACCTAAATTTCAATGAAGCCTTCTTTAACCAATCCATCCTTGTTTTCACATGAAAACACCCTTTGAATGTATACAAATGTATTTTAGGGGTTTGGAATGGTTACCTAGACTCAAAGAGGTTCAGAGATGCTGAAATCAAGCCTTCCCAGCCAAAATCAGCAACTTGGATCGATTGGAGTTGGGTTCCAATCGATTGAACCTTTGAATCGATCCACCGATCGATTCGGACTACCCTGGTCGATCGGCTGATCGATCCGAGCTTCTGCGAGACTTGCCTTCCGAATCGATCCACGGATCGATTCGGCACTCAATCGATCCATGGATCGATGGGAGCTCGATAGTTGCTGAAATTCCATTTCAGTCAATCTGAAACCCCTAGAAAATTCTACAAAAATCCAAAAATCATGAAATTTCGTGTAGACATTATTTAGGGCATATACTATCAAAGAAAAATAGTTTTCTATGAAAATACTTCATATTTTCAAAGATTGACACAAACTTGAAAACTTGCAAAAACTTTAGTGTTTTTCTTCAAGTTTGTGTCTAACTATTCAATGGTGATTACTATCAAAAGATAGCCTTCACCAAGGTTTTCCAAAAACATTTTAAAACATTTTCAAAACCAATATCCCATCATGTTCCTTGGGCTTAATGCACATGACTTATACATTAGCTTTCCCAATGATGGGAAAACACATAACTATGTGTTTTGATGAGCCTAAAACTCAAAGGAATGCACTAAATCAACATCTTGAGTTTTTTTCATCTTTCTAACATCTCACTTGTATCTAATGTGCACTAAAACACATATAAGTCACCTTATAGTCCTTGTGAGATGTGAGATTTTAGTTTTGCCCTATTCTAGGGATCATGCATATCTATCTAGGCATTTTAGAGATATTAGACATCCACCTAGGATGTCACTTGTTAATAAGTGTTGTTAAATGCCATTTGTCCTTAATTACATGGAATTAAACTTAATGCATGATTATGTTATGGCATACATCAAAGTAAAATAATTTTCAAAAGAAAAATATTCTATAACTACATGATGTATGAATGTCATGACATGGTATTTTTGGATTTTTCATAATAAAACATGAATGCAAAACTAGACATGATGTCATGGCATATGATGGGCAAACAATCATGGCAAGATTTAGCATAAATAAAATATACCTAGATTAACTATCTAAGTATCCTTTAAGTCTTAGCTAAACTTACAACTTAAACCTAGATTGCCCTAAAGTGCTACAAGAGAATGCCAAAGCCTAAATTGGCATTTCTAATTTCCTTGATTTAATGTATGCCAATTGAAAATAAACATGTCCTCAAATGTTGGCATATTCCATTTTTCCTCAAGAGTGATTACATAAATTAAGGCCCGGATTGCCTTAAATTTCCAAGAGAATACCAAAATCCCAACTTGGTATTTCTCAAGGTTTTCCCAATTTGTGTCATTTTAGATTAAAATCAATTCTTCCACCATTAGGCACATTTTACTCTTTCAAGGAGTAAACAAAGATCCACTTCATTTTCAAAGGTTAACAAAAACCTTGAAAATGCTCCTTGAGTGTCAATTTCCTCAAAGTCAGGTTAACTACCCTTCTAATCGGAGTTGACACTCTCTAACCCATCTATGGGGTAGAGAAGATGCTCCTAGGAACCCAACACCTATTGGTGCTCCTTGGATGCTCTAGGTACTCACTAGGGATAACTTCCTAGTGACCTTGTTGGGCTTCTTAGAAGCCTTGGTCACAGTTTCTAGGTCAACTCTAGGGATAACCTCCCTTGTGACCTTGTTTGTGACTTTCTTAGACTTCTTAGAAGTCTTAGTCACATTTATTGCAAAAATACTCTTAGGGATGACTTCCCTAGTATTTTTGGCTTGACCACTAGACCTAGGGTTTGTTCCATAACTATATGGAACTCTATGGTAAGAGGGCACATCCTTCTTAGCTTTTGGTTTGTATCTCAAACCTCTATGGCCATTGGATGACTTTTGTACCCCTAAACCTAGGTTATGCTCATTTTGCCCTAATAGGATATTTTTCATCCTTTTTAGGGTCTTTTCCATTTTATCAAGTCTTGACCTCAAGACTTGATTTTCCATCACTAAGTCCTTAGTTTTTGGTTTTCCATTAAGTTCATGAGCATTTTTGTGCCTAGGCTTGTAGATACAATCCTTAGAGTTCTTGCCTAGACTTTTACTTACATTCCTAGCCTTAGGTGTAGTAGTTTTAGCATGAAAAGCTATATGTTTTTCTTTAACGCTATCATGCTTTCTATTTTCATGGTAAATAGCATTAAAATGATATAAGTTAGAACTATCATGCTTTTTACCATAATGTAAAGGGGTAGGCTCAATAAATGTTACCTTCTTCTTTACCTTGGAGGCTCCCCCTTGACGAATGCCTCCTTGAGCCTTGACCATCTTCTTCCCCTTGGGGCATTGACTTCGGTAATGCCTTTTTTGGTTGCAAGAAAAGCACACAATGTGCTCCTTGCTCCTTTTTATTCCGGGGATGGTCTCCTTGGGCTTCGCCTTGCCCTTTTGTGCCACTTGGCCCTTCTTTTTGGCCAATTTAGGGCACTTGCTCTTGTAGTGCCCATGTTCCCTACACTCAAAGCATATAATATGATTTTTATTTTTAATTGAAATATTTATACCTTTGCTTGTAGGGGTGGCATCTTTCCCTTTGGATCCGGAGGTAGAAGCTTCCTCTTGATCCGATCTTGATTCTCCTCCATTTGATTTTTCTTGACTCGTGGAGGTAGAAGCTTCTTCAATCTCTTCATCTCTTGACCCGGATGTAGAAGCTTCTCCTTCTTCTTGATCCGGCGTCACCAAGGATTGCTCCCCTCAATCCTAGAGGTGGAGGCTTCATCATCTTGAATATGAAACAAGGAGTATGCTCCCTCCTTGTTCCCTTCGTTGCATTCCCTTGAGGATGAAGCTTCTTGGATTTCTTCTTCTTCGGAGGTTGAGCATCTCTCAACCTTGGAGTCCTCCTCTTGATCTTGCTCCAAAGAGTCACCCTCTCCGGATTCTTCATGATCTTGTACAGTGGAGGGGATCTCTTCATGAAGCTTGGCCAATTTGCTCCATAGTTCCTTTGCATCTTCAAATTCTCCAATTTTGCAAAGGATGGTGCTTGGCAATAAATTGACCAAAAGCTTGGTCACTTTGTCATTGGCCTCGCACCTTTGGACTTGCTCTTGGCTCCACTTGCTCCTCTTGAGAACTTTGCCCTTTGAGTTTGTTGGAGCCTCGAAGCCTTCCATTAGAGCAAACCATTGCTCTATCTCCATCATAAGAAAATTTTCAATTCTTGATTTCCAAGAATCAAAACTCGTGGAAGTGTATGGTGGAGCCACCCTTGTGTCAAATCCAAGTCCATCTTGGAATTGCATCTTGAAGTTGAGCTTTTTGATATCTTTGACTTTGACAATTTTTGCTTCAACTTCTTCACCCTCTAGCTTTTCTTGTTATGCTTGACCCTTCGTGCGATGATTCCGGTGAAGAGCGGCCTTGCTCTGATACCACTTGTTAGGACCAAAAGTAGCTAGAGGGGGGGGGGGGGTGAATAGCTCGTCGCGTTCGCTCGTTGCTCGGCGTTGCTTGATCCTTCAAAGATGTGCAGCGGAAATACAAAGAAACAATCACACAACGCTAACACGGTTGGTTTACTTGGTATCCACCTCACAAGAGGTGACTAATCCAAGGATCCACACCAACACACATACCCTCCACTAAATAAAACTCTCCTTTATGGTAACTACCAAGGGCGGAGAAGCCCTACAAGACTCAATACAAGAAGAGAGGGAAAGGATACAAGAAATACAAGCTTACAAGCTTACAATGAGTATAAACCCTAACCCTTGCTTCTCTTCTTGGCTTTGATCCGCCTCTTGACTTGGAAAACTTCCAAGATCCTTCAAGAACTGGCGATCTGAGCTTTGAGAGTGCTGTGGAGGAGCTGGCGAGAAATCTGGAGTGAATCGGAGAAGAGATTTGCCGAAGGAAATGAACGCCTGCGGCCTTTATCGACGCCAACGGTCGGATCCCGATCGATTCAAATATTCCCAATCGATCGGGGAGGCTTTGGATCGATCCACGGATAGATCCAGAGCGCCTCTGTGCTCTGGAAAAGCGCCTGGATCGATCCACGGATTGATCCAGCGCTTATCGCGCAAAGCAGCCGCGTCCCAATCGATCCACTGATCGATTGGAACATCTGGATCGATCCACGGATCGATCCAGAGGCTCTCTGTTCGCTTAGGAGAAGCCTGGATCGATCCACTGATCGATCCAACACTTAGTTTTTGCCCAAAACCAAGTTCCAAGCCTCTCAAACCAACATCCGGTCAACCTTGACCTGTTGGTACATCATGCCTAGCATCTGGTCACTCCTTTGACCTGCTAGGACTTCCCACCAAGTGTCTGGTCAATCCCTTTGACCCACTTAGACTTTTCTATTCATGCCAAGTATCTGGTCACTCCCTTGACCTACTTGGACTTCCATCATATGTCTGGTCAATCCCTTTGACCTATTTGTATTTCCTCGTGCCAAGTATCCAGTCAATCCTTTGACCTACTTGGACTTCCCAACACCAGATGTCCGATCATCCTTGATCCATCTGGATTTTCCCTTGCCTGGCTTCACTCACCAGGACTTTCACCTAGCTTCACTCACTAGGGTTTTCCATCTGCCTAGCTTCACTCACTAGGGCTTTCACCTGGCTTCACTCACCAGGACTTTCACCTAGCTTCACTCACTAGGATTTTCCTTCTGCCTGGCTTTACTCACCAGGACTTTCACCTAGCTTCACTCACTAGGGTTTTCACCTGGTTTCACTCACCAGGACTTTCACCTAGCTTCACTCACTAGGGTTTTCACCTGGTTTCACTCACCAGGACTTTCACCTAGCTTCACTCACTAGGACTTTCACCTAGCTTCACTCACTAGGGTTTTCCTTCTGCCTGGCTTCACTCACCAGGACTTCCCTGTCAAGTATCCGGTCAACCTTGACCTACTTGACTCTTCTTCAATCAATTTCTTATTGTCAAACATCTAAACTCAAACCAAGACTCAGCTTGGTCACCCAGGTCAACCTTGACCTGAGGGATGTTGCACCAACACTTCCAACCTTCTTAGCTTAGTAATGTGGGACTAAATGCATACACATATGCATTACCAAAATAAGAAAAATAGTTTGAATTAAATAAATAAAAACACAGAACTTAACATAATTGCACCAACAACTCCCAACACAGCCAAGCTACGACCACCCATGCTTCTGGCTGTGAGCTAGCTGCCAAGCCGCCTAACGCGGTCGGCCACATTGGCAGCAATGACCTAGCTACCAACGGCGACCGACACAATAACCAATCGATTGCTGGTGGTTAGCACAACCACCAGCTGTGTTATGGCGGTCGGCACAACAGCCTGCAACACACATGTCGACGGTCGGCACAATCGCCAGCCGCGTGTTGGTGGCTGGCACAACTGCCAGCGACGTTCTAGAGACCAGCACAACAGCCGACAGCACGCGTGCTTACGGTCGACACACTCGCCAATCGCATGTTGTGCCGCTGCTAGTCACTGCCAGTGTTAGGAAGAGGGAGAGAGAGGGAGGAGAGAACTCACCAGAAATCTCTGGAGTAGATCGGGATTGGGGATCGAACGTGCGCGAGGAAAATTTGGGGCCATGCCCTAAAATTTTATGTGGACTTACTGACGGAATTATGTTTGTTGAGAATCCGTCGATAATTACCGATGGAACTTGATACCCATTGGTAATCCTTATATTACCGACGGAATATGTGCTCCGTATGTAATTACTGATGAAAAAGTCATTTCGTTGGTAATTCCTATTTGGTATTACTGACGAAATAGTCATCTCGTCGATAATACCTCTTTGATATTATCGGTTATCGACGAAACACATATTTCATTAGTAAATATGTCGGTAAAGTTAAGATTCTCGAGTTATGACCAGTCTTACCGATGAAACTTTAATTTCGTCACTATTTTGAGATAATTTTTTAGTGGATGCTCTTATTTTGCTCATTAAAACTCTTTCGAACTCCCCTTATACACTACATTGACTAGTTCAATCTTCATAGTTAAATCAAACCTCACCTATTACACATTTTATAAAATTCCCATTGAATACAACCACTCTATATTTATATGCACTTTTAAATTTTATTAATTTAAGATAAGACTCATAAAATTTTTCAACTTCTAATGAATTCTTTATTTTTATTTTTCAACCATTAATTGCTTTTTAGCTTTGACAAAAAGAAAAGGTGAAATAATAATAATTGTTACAAAGTAAACATCTAATAACGATTTATTAACTAATTTAAGTTTCAAATAGCTTGATTTCTATAATTCGCCCTAAGAATTTCATTCAAATAATAAATTATTCATCATCAAAAGTATTCAAGAAATGTAGATAAAGATATTCAATGGGAAGAAAGGTTAATCTTTTTTTTTTAAATCTTAATGACAAGGTATTTTCATGCTATAATTTAAAGCTAGAATAATAAGATAAAATCCTTATCTTTAATCGAATTTTTAATCATGATCTATTAATTGTCAATTCAAAGAGAAAGCTCTTAATACTTTATGCTAAAATTCTTTAATATGGAATCTACTAAAGCATAGGCCACCATCGAGGTGCCAAAGTAACCACACACATGACACTTTAGGCCTAAAATTCCTTCGCCAATGCATTGTGGAGATATCGTGATATCTTAATTATATGGACAATCTACAATACCAAACGCAATGTTTCTTCAAGAACATACTAATATTTCAAAACTAATGTCTCTCGATACTGAATTTTAGATATTCATTTGAGGTCTATGGATTTATTTTCTAATACGTGCTAACTAATTGTGTTCAAAAGTTGTCATTACTCCATAAATTATTATGTTACCTCCTATTTCCAACTATTAGTTATAATGATATTATAAAACATAACATGTAAACCACTGTTCAATTGGAATAACAAATCTCTTCAAACTTTTTTTTATCGATTTCTATAGTATATATTATCATCTTCTTCAACTCATGAATGATTCCTCCTCCATTTATATAATGATTTATTTAGTCTAATTATTATATTATCGTAGGGGTCATTATTTCCAATGGCTTTTGAACCATCATATGGGACCTCCAACCATTCCAAAAATAGACACTTTGAGTAAAAAACTATGGAAGATTGTGATGACTCTTCCACGACAACAAAACACACTAAGAAGAATATTATTTTAAAAAAAATGATTTAATTTTTTTTTAGAAAGAATAATTTAAAACTCATAGTTGAGGTGATTTAGATCAAGACTATTTTATTATATATTATGTATTCAGATTTTACAACTTAGTTAATTTTAAGTAGACAGTTCAACTCCACATTTTACCCATTAAATAAATCAAAAAATACTTATGATTATCCGCCCAAGCAACTAGCATCCTTAGATTTATCATCTATTGAAAAAAAATGTCTGTTAATATATCGTACTTGGAATTCAAATCTCTGGTGTCTAATTAACTTTTAGAGTGTCTAATCGTTGCCCAGCATGGTTGATCATGCTAAAAAATGATCGTTATTAAAATTGTTTCTCAATCAACAAATTATAAAAGAAAATTATTTTGTGTTGTTTTTCTACATTATTTAGTTTTTAAAAGTATTTTAAAGATTATTTATTTCTTCTTTCAGGTAAAAGAATTTAGGGTAAACACTTAAAAGAGCATTTTTACGGGTTAATATATGCTACAATATAAACATTTCAATTTTGATTAGCTTTAATAAATTATATTATAGCAACTACAATTTATGAATGTTATAATATGAGCACTTCATCTTTGATCAAATACTAGTTTATATTATGTTATAATAATAATTTGACTCATGAATATTAATATCATTGTGTTGTAGTAACTAAAGTTTCTAATTTTTGTAATATAGATATTTTATCTCTAGTCAATACAGATTGTGTTATAGTAGTTACAAATCATAATTACTATAATATAGAAAATTTATTTCTAATCAATATTAGGTAGTATTATATTATAAATCAGACATCTGGAGTTAGGTGCCATGGTCAAGTCCTCTAATAATAGACTAGACATCAGGAGTTCGAAATTTCTTTAATAGGTAGCGAATCAAAGAATGCGGATAGATCTTTATGTACAATTTTTTGATTTATTCAGGTGATCGATGGAAAGCTTCCGTAGAACTAGACCGACCAATCGCAGGATTAGTCTAGCTAAATATTTGGATATTTGATGCCAACTTTATAAAAAACTATTTGAGCAATAATCAAAAGGGTTCATTTTTTAATTTTTTTTATTAAAAGGATAACCCACCCCACTAGCCCTCTATGTAAAATGACATAACTTCCTTCAAATATACTGTTCGATATTATTATCTTCCATCACACACATTAAATATTGAAACGTCTAGCGCATCGTAATAGCTACGATTTTGTAAATACTATAATACATAATTAATAGGTAAGAAATCATTTAGAATTATAGTAATTAGGGTTTCGAAATTGTTATAATATGAATTCAACATGTTCACATAATATTTATATCATAATAATTATAAAATTATAATTATTATAACGTTTTCTTTAAGATTTAATGTGGGTAACGAAATTTGCGGTCAACTGTATTATTTAAAAAGATATTATCCGCCCCAACTATTCCAAAAAATAGGGGCGTTTTTTTTTTTTTTAAAGTTTTGCCCAACTTATTTCGATTTTTATCCAAAGATTTAAGCATTAATTTGCAAAGGTACAGTTGTTGTCAATCCCCTCACTACGGCCCGGTTCGCTTGCTTATGAACCACTGAGCCAATCTGCTGCTCCGTATCGGACAGGCACGCATGCCAAATTTGGTGTTCCTGAGCAACGGTACCTATTCAACGGGAGATATGGCAAGGAAAATCCTGCTCCCTGTCTGTTAAACACATGCAATCATCAACTTGGCTTGCATGGAGGTTTGCATTAATGACACCGGTCAACTTCCATAACTTGCACACAACTACACAAGCGAGAACCACGAGATGAAGCAATTTTTAAAAATCGCTTTTAATAATAATAAAAAAACCTTTAAAAGATTAATTAATATAAATTATTGGAGCTCAGCAGGCGTGCTGCCGTGCTGGTTGACGTCAGCCTCCACGGGGAGGTCAGAATGCAGCGCAAAGAAATTAAATATAAAATTTAAATTAAAAAATGTCTTTTTTTATCCTAAAAAGCTTCGCCGTCGAATTTACCTGAAGCGACCGGTGCCGTTGGATGATTAGTTCTGGTCACCGCCTTCGCCATTTGGCACGTCGGCTTGGGGGAGAGCTCGCGATTGGAGTCGGCCACTATAAATTCTGCTCGTGGTGCGGGGGTTGTCTCATCCTCAGTTTTGTACTCTTTTGCTAAGCGTTTCGGCATCTCGGTGGTTTTGTTGGAGTGGGTGATGGCGACCTCCGTAGCGGGGGCCGAGACGAAGGCGGCGGTGTCCGAGGCGTGCGTGAGGGATGCGATGCTGGGATGGTTCCGAGGGGAGTTCGCGGCGGCGAACGCTATCATCGACGAGCTGTGCGGGCACCTGGCACAGATCGGAAGTGTGGAGGAGTACGAGTCGTCCTTCGCCGCGATACACCGGCGGCGCCTCAACTGGATCCCGGTTCTCCACATGCAAAAGTACTATACGATTGCCGAAGTCGCCGCCGAGCTCCGCCTCGTGTCCGCTAACCGCTCCGGCGACTACTGCCTTTTGGAGGACTCTAGGGGGTCGGATCTGGAGAAATCAACGGAGCAAGAATCCGCTCCTGTGGTGGAGGAGGCGATCGATGGCGCGAGGGTCCCTATGGAGGAGTTAGAGCCACCCGCAGAGGTGATGCAATCGGAGGCCCAGATGGCGCCAGAGGAGAACGACGGCACTCCAACGGAGGAAGCGGCCGAGAGCGAGAGGGACGCCTTGGGGAAGTTCGAGCCGCCTGCAGAGGCGGCGATGCAAGCGGAGAGTGACGCAGCTCCAGAAGAGGAAAAATCTGACGCTGCGGAGGCGGCGCTAGCTACCGACTCTGCCATCGACCTGGAGGAACCGCTTGAGCACGCAGGAGAAGTTTATTCCGGCGACTCATCGGATCACAAGGGCGTCGAAGACGGTGATCAAGCTAACGGAGGTAACCGTTACTTTCCTCTTTTCGATTTTTCATTATTCAAATTGTTGCAGATATTTCTGTTCGAAACTTCTAGATCGAAACTTTTGGGGTCTGTTGCCGCTGAAGGGTATGATCCGACGGTTACGATGAGAGATGATCCCTGATCCTTGCCATCGGATCCCCGTGAGTCGGCCGCGGTGCCGGCTCGTAGAAGAGTTCACGGGAGGCGGCGGCAACGCCACGACCCGATGCCCGTACTTTTCTCGCACGGTTTTGGGCATCGTGTGAAGCCCACGTTTTACAATAACTTCCACTTTTTGGAGCCGTTTGGTTTAGAAACCGTGGCGGTGCTTTGTAGAACAAAGGAGCAGAGCAGCCTGCACGACGACCGGGGAAAGTGAACCGGTCCCCACAGATCCTTTTATTTGCCAGGTGTCGCTTCCACGTAGGTCCGACGGGAGCGTCGGTTGGTTAACGCCGTCCGATTGTTTGTGAGGAAAGATGATTTGTGCGCTTGCCCAACTGATCATCTCCTGCGCTGCTGGCTACGACAGGCACGGAAAGGTACAGCCCGACGTTGCCCAGTGATGGAATTACCCGTGGGCCCCATTTTTTCCCGGCGTCACCTGTTCTTCCCGTCGCCCGCTTAGTTATCTAGGTTTTGTTTTGACGTTGGAGAATATGCGTTGAATCTACGAATCTTGGTAAGGTTTAGTTTGGAGAATATTCTTCGAATCCAAGAATAAATTGTCAACTGGATCCATCATTCCTTGTAGTAGATCATTAAAAGTTGATTTCTGAAAGTCTTTTTTTTATACAATTTCTGATCTAATTCTTGTGCTTATGAGTAATTCTTTAGCACAAATTGTACTGAAAAATTTCTCTTTTGTAGGATCCCAAGCGGAATCGGCTTCAACGCAGAATCCGAACGCCTGCGGAGAGCAAAGTGTTTCCGGGATGGCGGGTCGTGAAAGGATCAAGATCTTAAAAGGTTTTGTGGCCAAGGAGTCAGTCAAAGGGCATATGGCGAGTTCCAACTTAACACCATTGGGCACAATTTCTGTATAGAGATCAATATAAGATACCGTAGGAAATAGTAGTTGATGAATGCTACATTTTTTAGCTTGCCGTTTGGACAAATTCATTGATCGCCATTTATAATGCTTGAACAGGTCAATGTCCTAAAAGGTCTCAAGATGTACGAGGGCATATTCACAAACTCGGAGCTTCTCAGCGTCACTGAATTCATAAATGAACTCCGCCTTGCAGGACGCAACGGCGAGCTCTCAGGTATCTATTTTCATGCATCTTGTATCTTCCCCAAAAATGAAGTAGAATCGTTCACTCCGTTTGATCATCAGATTGCTACTTCTTTGTTTTTTTTTCGTCAGGTGAAACGTTCATCTTTTTCAACAAACAAGTGAAGGGAAACAAGAGAGAGATCATTCAGTTTGGTGTGCCACTATTCCAATCAGCAACCGAAGAAGCAGCAAGTAAATCCTCAACGAGCTTTACTAGTTAATACTCTGGTTCATAAACCATCCCGAAGAACTCAGGCATTTCTCTGTTCTGTAACAGGCAATATCGAACCGATTCCTGCAACTCTACAGGCAGTAATTGATAACCTCGTACAGTGGCGTTTGATTCCAGAAAGCAGGAAGCCCAACAGCTGCATAATCAACTTCTTCGACGAGGTTGTAAGGCAGCCCTTCCTTTTCACAGTCTTAATTAGGAAATTTCATATCTGCCGTCTTCTTTATTGTTTTGCAGGATGAGCATTCACAGCCATACTTGAAACCACCACATTTGGACAATCCCATCTCCACGCTCGTCCTCTCCGACACTACTATGGCTTTTGGACGATCTCTAGTCAGCGATCAAGATGGAAACTACAAGGGCTCTCTCGCCCTTCCCATCAAAGAAGGGTATGCAATATGGACTCGACTGTACTTCTTCCTCGATTGTTAATTAGTATCCTGTCAAGGGATTTGATATGAAATATGTTGTGGCAGAACGCTGCTAGTGATGCGGGGAAACAGTGCAGATATGGCCCGGCACGTTGTCTGCTCCTCGCCTAACAGGAGGGTGATCATCACATTCACGAGGGTTCGACCCACGACTTACCAAACCGACTCGCCCACCGCGCTAAAATCCCTAGCGCATCGGCAGCCGAGCTCGCCACTGCCGCTGCCGCTGCCGCCGTCGCCAGAAGCACCGGTCGCCGGCGTCGCGGCCTGGCCTGCAGCCGTGATTCCTACCGCTTGGGGGTTGGCTCTTCACAGCCCAATCATCGTGCTGGCCCCGGCTCCGCCGCCGCGCAGGACCACTTCGCCACCTAGCCCCGGCGGCAAGAAGTCTCCGCACGGCGGCGGCACGGGCGTGTTTTTGCCGTGGGCGGTGCCGGCGCCCAAGAAGTACGCCAAGAACCTCCCGCCTCGGTTCCAGAAGGGGAAGCTGTCGTCGTTGCTATCTCCGCCGCTGGAAGCGCGAGCTTAAGCATCAACCGCAACCAGCCAATACATATATATATCTTGAAGTAACTATAGAGGTCAAAGTCAACTTTTGAGGTGCGTCGTCTATTTTTAACTTTCAGGTCGGGGCCAGTAATGCGAGTGTCGACGTGATCATGGCGCAATGGCTTTTTGCTTCCTGTGCCATGTTTTTTTTTTCTGTTTTTTTTTCCCGGTGGCAAGTAATGGTTAAGCAAAGCTTATTATGAGGTTGGTGAGGGATTTAGAGCTTGTAACTTAATGGTACGTAACTATGTCAACAATTATCTATCTCTTGCTGGTGTAAACTCGTGGAGTTTAACTAATTTAATTTAGGGAAAAATTAAAAGTTTCTTTTAAATATGCAAAGGGCATTTCTTTTTCAAAAAAACTAAAAAAAAAAATTAAAAGGGTATTTTTTTCAAGAATATTTTTATTTTTAATATTATAATAGCAACTATTAGTTATTATAAATTGTAAAGGTTAATATAATAATATTGTAGTATTGTAGTAGTTATTTAGTATTTTTATAATTATATAGTAATTATTTAGTGGTTTTTATAGTTTTTTTAAAATAATTTTAGTTAATTTAAAATGATTTTGATAAAGCATAAGATTTAGAATTTAAGATTTAAAATTTTAAAATTTAGAATTTAGAGTTTATCTATAAAATTTAGAATTTAGAAATTTTCTATTATTAAGTAATTTTTATAATGATGTAGTAGCTACTTAATAGTTTGTATCATTATTTTAAAATGATTTGGACTAATCTAAAATAATTTTAATAAAATTTAAATAATTTTGATCAAGTTAATAAAAAAATATTTTGGTATAATAATGTTCAGAATTTAAAATTAAAGATTTTAAAGTTCATTAATTTTTTCCAAAATCGATGAACATGACAAGATAGGGATGTTACATCAAAATTGATGCGGTGGAGACTTCACGTAATCCTGCAACATAAAAACATCAGTACCGGGTCGGGAAGGGGTTTCCGTCGTTGGCTCTTCGACGCTTAAATCAGTTTCTGATGAGTAACAAAGTGGAGAACTATGGCTAAAGTGGGTAGAAAATGAAGTTGCGCATATTTTTCCATATAGACGGGAACCCTTTTTTATAGCGGCACTGTAGTATTCGTGCACGCATCTCAAAGCGTAGACATGTTTTCTTAGGTGTCCTAGGAAAAGATAAGTTGAAAAAGTATCATTGCCACTATTCTTTAAGCAGCCATGCAATCCTTTGATGTGACAACTTGGAAGCTTCTAAAGTACGATTTGTTTGCTGGATATGTTTTGCTATCAGCGACATAAACTTCCAAAAGGATATGATAAGATATTTGGTGGAGCTTTACATGGCCGGCTAGAGTTCGCTCGGTCGGGTTGCCCCCTACTTGGCAGTGTCCATCGGACCTGCTAGCTCGTCATTTTCCTTACTTCCTAACCGTCATCGGTTACTTCGTCTGACCGGATGTGGAGATCGGTCAGCAAGACCAGCTGCTACTTAACTTTCTTTGTGGTCGGAGGGTTATCTTTACCCGGTCGGGAAATGCACAGCTTGCTTGTCTCATAAGCTTATGCAGTCCGTGTTGGTCCAGGTGGGCTGGTAAGACGGGGTGAATTATCTGTTAAAAAAATGAACCTTTCCCAACTTTCAACTTAGATTAGTATGAACAGTATAATTATAACAAGTAAATTAAACAACTACAAAATGAAAAAAGAGGCAAAGAAATTTACTTGGTTACAACATAAATGATTGTTAATCCAAGATAAATGAAAAACACTAAAAGTCTGTGATCCTGTCCAAATCGCTGAACCAACGGACGCTGTGCACGTGACGCTCTCCTAGTCGATGACGTGGGCCTCTGTCTAGTCGTATGAACCTCCGGCGAACCTGCACAAAAGTCGGGCCGGGAAGGGGTTCCCGGCGGCGACCCTCCGACGCTCAAGTCAGGCAAGCAAACAGTGAAAAGAGTGGCTCCAAAGGTCTTGAACGCGTACCTCCGGCGAAGTATGAGGCTCTTTATATAGAGTGGTGAAGGAGCTCCTGCACGTCCACCGAGGCACATACGTATCCGCAGCCCACACCTCGGTATGTGTCTGTCAGAAAGCTTACCTGACGCCATACTGCTACAGTCCAAGCACGTCTTCGATGGGACAGGAGAACATCTAGCTGTCAGACTAGGAGTATGGCCTAGCCCTAGGGCTTGACAGCTGTCATAAGATATTCTTGTCTTTCTCTACCTGCCACAGGCCGGTGGGTCCGTCCAGCAGGCTGGACGGGGAGTGCTGTCCGGACGGCCCTCATCTTACTCGCCGACCGGACGGCACGTCCGACCTGCCGTTGATATCGATACGCTGGGGAGATTTCGGTAGGGTGCTAGGCAAGGACTGTTAGCGCTATGTTACTTTATATCTTCGGCCAAGCATGACTTCCGCTCGGCCCCTCATTATTGTTCGTTCGAGCGCTGGTATCCCGACTCCTATCCGGCTGGCCGGGAGGTCGACCCAACCTTCTCCGGTCAACCGCCCGGTCCACCTGGCCTTTTGATTTTCACGTGGCGTTGACCCTTCAGAACGGGGGCCCCCTGTTGTATCCGCCGGATCACTTGCTTCCCCTTCAAGTCTAGTCGAAGGAGGCGAAGTCCGACTGACTGGACTGCCGATCTGACTGAGTGACGACCGCTACATTAATCCGCTCGGCCAGGCTTAGGGATGCTCATCCGTTCGGCCGTACCTTGCCCGTGCCTTGTATTGCCTGGAATTTACGCCGAACCTTCTTCTCTACTGCCCATCACGTGTGCTGCGCATGGTAAGGGGCGCCCATTAAATGCGACCAGTATCCAATTGACACGTGGCGATCGTGCGTTTGTCAGCGTATGGCGGTGGCGTCACTTCCGATGGGACAGCCGCCGTTTGAAATGAACGATTGGATGATGGCCTCGTTTTTCACGACCTGGATCGGACGGTGGAGGTGGCTCCCGGGCGGCGATATAAAGCTCGCGACTCATTTTCCGCCGCACTGTTGCTTCATCCTCCTTTGTCTTCACGCTGCTCTTTCTGCTCCGGCGATCCTTTCTCACCGTCTGTTTGGTGCGTTCGCCATCTTCTCCCTTTTCTCGATCTTCCTTGTACCCGTAAGCCTTCCTTTCCAGCTACCCGCCTCCTGTATTGCTTCCTTTTGCATTCTGTCGGCATTTTCTTTTAGTTTTTCTGTCGATTATCGTTTCTGTTTCGACCATGGCGAGTACTTCTACGCCTACCGTCGGCGCTCCTGGTCTCTGGTATACGACTATGGAGAGCCGATTCGATGAAGAAGACGCACTGCGTCTCATTCGAACATACGAAATTCCGGCCGACCACGAAATAGTTGTAGCCACTCCTTCCGATCGGCCCAATGATCCGCCGCCCGACACCATTTGCTTCTTCCGTGATCAATTTTTGGCCGGGCTGCGCTTTCCTCCCCATCCGTTCATTATCAAAATATGCAACCACTTTCGCCTCCCGCTCGGCCAATTAGTCCCGAACTCGATTAGGTTGCTGAGCTGGGTGATAGTCCTTTTCAAGTTGAATGATATCCCCTTGGACCCCCAAATCTTCCACTATTTCTTCTACCCAAAACAATCCGAGTGGGGGACCTTCATATTTCAATCTAGGTCGGGTTTCGTCCTATTTACCAACATGCCGAGCTCCAATAAGCATTGGAAGGAGCATTTCTTTTTTATGCGTCTACCCGAGCGGCCAACCTTCCGCACGAAGTGGCAGACGGCGGTGCCGACTCAACCGGGTCTCGGAAAATTCAAGAGCCATCCGGCGTATCTTCATGCGGCGAACCAGCTGGTCGGCCAACGTTACGATATCGACAAGTTACTCCTTCCTGGAGTAATGTACATATTTGGCTTGTCTCCCATCCAAGCCGACCTGCCTTGTAGCATGAGTAAGCGATTCTTATCCCCCCTTTTTCTTTTGTGCTAACTGATTTGTTCTCTGTTTCTGCAGCTAAAGTTATGTGACGTGCTAAGGCAACCGAAAAGCTCAAGTTGAAAGCCGCCAATATTGAGGCGGTAAAGGACAAAGAGGTAGCCGAACGGGGTTTAGTTCTGACCGGCTCTGCAACTGAAGGGAGCGAGGGAACTCAAGTTGCACCCGAGGCATCGGCTGCCCACGCCTTTACCGACGAAGCCGCAATCAATATCACAACATCCGCCCAGGGCGAGGTGGAAGGCCGGTCGGCCGACGAGACACATTTGGTGACTCGAAAGCGCCGTCGGCTAGAGCAAGCTGCTCCACAACCTTCACAAAGGGAGCAGCTTTCTGAGCGGAGCGCTGACGCTCCTGCAGTTTTTGAGGCGGTCTCCTCGGAGCATACTCCAACTCAACTTGACTTGCCGCCGACCATCGCTGAGGCTCAACCTTCCACCTCTCGGACTCTACGTCGCCTTAGGCGATTGGGCGACTACCCGGGTCCGATCGGCGAGTCTTCTGGCCAGGCTGCTGCATCTCAAGATGATTCGAGCGGCCCGAGGGTGATTAAAACTGTCCTAAGATTTCCCTCGGAGGAATACCTACTGGCTGCCGATCGGCCATCGGCTCCCGAACAGCAGATCACCCTCACCGGTCCGCTCGCCAAAGTTTGGGAGGACGCGCGCGTACGCGTCGCGCTTATGTCCCCCAGTCAGCTAGGGGACAGCAACCTGCAGCAGGCGACCGGGGTATGCCTTTCTGCTTTACTGATATTTTTTATTTTAGCTTTTAGCTTTTAGCTTAACTGCCTTTGTTCGCAGAGTTGGGTAGAGCAGATTGCGGTTAGCAATCGACTGGCCGAGCTGGAGGAAGAAATGAAAAAACTCAAGCTCTCGGAGGGGAACCAAGGGCAATCCACGGCTACTCTAGAGAAGAGCAAAAAGCTCTTAGAAGCTGAACGGAAACGCGCTTCCGATCTGGCGGCCGAGGTTGCTCGGCTTGAAGCGGTGGTCAAAAAACGGGATAAAGAAATCCAGACGGCGACTACTCGGAAGCGCAAGGCCATCGACGACATGGACCGAATGCAGGTGGAGATCAGAGGGCTAGAGCAACACATCAAGGATCTGGATACCCTTCTGATCACCGAGAAGGAGGGCCGCTCGGCCGATCTGCTGAAATTTGATGAAGACTTAAAGGCTCTCCATGCTACCAACGATGCTTCCCAGGCCGCGCTCAAAGAGTATCAGGAGGGGGAGTCAGCTCGCTCTGAGGAAGTGAGGAAGGCATTCGTCCGCTCGGATGCCTTTGGGGAGAAATTTACTGACAAGATCTCCCTCACCTTTGAAGAGGCGATCAAGGCGGCTGTGGATCACTTGAAGACCAAAGGCCACCTTCCTGCCGAGCTGACCATCCCCCCCGAGGATCTGGCTACCGTGATGGGTGCCATCCCTGATGCCCTTTTTGATTTTGACGCGTGAGGAGTGTTTTTCATCAACTTTTTTGTACCCTTGCCGTTCGGCCAAACTTATTTTTTGCTGTAACTTTTTTGGTTTGCCCAGTGCTCGGCATAAATAGATTATCTTTTCCGTTCCTTCAACTTTTGTTTTGGCAAGAAATTTTCCTCTCGTCATGTCTAAAGTGTTCTTTGAAACTCCTCCGCTCGGCTTCATACTTTAACATGGACTCAAGCCGATTGTCTTCAAAAAGTCTTTCGCCATGCAACTACGCAGCCGCTCGGCGCGCGAACGTCACTCGTTCACGTGCTCACATCTTTAATTCCTATTAACCATCTATTGCTTTGCACCTTACCTCATAGGGTTTTTCATATATTTTCGTTAAGCGAGCCGCTCGGCCGTATGTTGGCCTTCAAGAACAGGCTCTGTCGTCAGTCGGCTCTTACCGCCAGAATGTATCACGTGGATGGCTATCCGCTCGGACGTTTATAGACGCCGGCTCGTCTCTCGATATTTAACGTCGGAGCTCGACGGTCTTCCGCTCGGACGTTTATAGATGCCGGCTCGTCTCTCGATATTTAACGTCGGAGCTCGATGGTCTTCCGCTCGGACGTTTATAGACGCTGACTCGTCTCTCGATATTTAACGTCGGAGCTCGACGGTCTTCCGCTCGGACGTTGGCTTGTCTCTCGATATTTAACGTCGGAGCTCGACGGTCTTCCGCTCGGACGTTTATAGACGCCGGCTCGTCTCTCGATATTTAACGTCGGAGCTCAACGGCCTTTTTTAAGGCTAACTTCAATACAGCCGCTCTGCAAACCCATTGGTCATCCTTTGAATTAATTTTGCTTCCTGCATTACAAGGGTACGGGCGACCAAAATATATGCAAAAATAAGTTACATTAGTGCACCTTTCACCCAGCCCGATAAGGCTGGAGATGATTCGCGCTCCACGGCCGGTCCAGTCTTCATCCTCCAAATAATAAGCGCCTGAGCGGAGCTTTTCAATAACCTTGAAGGGGCCCGCCCACGGTGCCTCTAGCTTGCCAACGTCGCCAATCGGCTTGACTTTCTTCCAGACAAGATCGCCGACCTGGAATGATCTGGGGATTACGCGGCGGTTGTAGTTTTGCTTCATCCGCTGCCGGTACGCCATCAGCCGAACGGACGCCTTGGCTCTTTCTTCTTCGACCAAATCCAGCTCCATGTTCCTCCACTCGGCGTTGTCCTCATCGTAATTTTGGATCTGAGCGGACTCGACGCTGACTTCAACAGGAATGACCGCTTCGCCGCCATACACCAAGTGGAAAGGCGTGACGCCCGTCCCTTCCTTTGGAGTCGTTCGGATGGCCCATAAGACGCCCGACACTTCATCTACCCAGCTTCCTCCCAAGTGATCGAGCCGAGCGCGCAGAATGCGAAGAATTTCCTGATTGGCTACCTCGGCTTGACCATTACTTTGGGGATAGGCCACGGACGTGAAGTGTTGCTCGATGCCATAGCTTTGGCACCAATCTTTGAGCAACTTTCCTATGAATTGCCGCCCATTATCGGAGATAAGTCGACAGGGGATGCCGAACTGACAGATGATGTTCTGCCAAATAAATTTCTTGACCATCTGCTCGGTGATCTTGGCTAGCGGCTCGGCCTCCACCCACTTGGAAAAATAATCAACCGCCACTAATAGAAATTTCCGCTGCCCGGTCGCCATTGGAAATGGACCAACAATATCCATTCCCCATTGATCGAACGGACACGAAACTGTTGATGCCTTCATTTCCTCTGCCGGTCGGTGGGAGACATTGTGGTACTTTTGGCAAGATAAGCACGTCGACACGGTCCGCGCGGCGTCTGCTTGTAAGGTTGGCCAAAAGTACCCAGCTAGCAGAATCTTCTTAGCTAGTGATCGTCCGCCTGGATGTCCTCCGCACGATCCTTGATGTACTTCTTGGACGATGTAAGCCGAGTCCTCCGAGCTCACGCATTTCAACAGCGGGCGTGAGAAAGCCTTCTTGTAAAGCTGATCGCCGATGAGTGTGAACCGACTGGCTCTCCTCCTTAACAGCTGGGCTTCACTCCGATCGGACGGTGCGGCTCCCGAGCGCAGAAACTCAGTGATGGGTGTTCTCCAGTCGCTCGGCAACGTGAGGCCTTCCATCCGGTCGACATGCGCCACCAAGGATACTTGTTCAATTGGTTGCTGGATGCCGATCGGCGTTATTGAGCTCGCCAGTTTAGCTAACTCATCTGCCGCTTGATTCTCGGCTCGGGGTATCTTTTGGATAATTACCTCTCTGAAGTCGACCTTGAGTTTTTCGAAGGCCTCGCCATAAAGTTTGAGCCGAGCGTTGTTAATCTCGAAGGTGCCTGTGAGCTGCTGAGCGGCCAATTGAGAGTCTTAATGCAGCATTACCCGACCGGCACCCACATGCCGGGCGGCCTGTAAGCCGGTTGTAAGGGCCTCATACTCTGCCTCATTATTTGTAGCTCTATAATCAAGCCGGACAGATAGATGCATCTTCTCTTCTTGGGGAGACAGTAATAATACACCAATACCGCTCCCGAGCCGAGTGGATGATCCATCCACAAATATCTTCCACATGGCTTCGGGCTCCGACCTTTGTACTTCAGTAACGAAATCCGCCAAGGACTGCGCTTTTATCGCCGAGCGGGGCTGGTATTGGATGTCAAATTCACTTAACTCCGTCGTCCATTTGATGAGCCGCCCGGATGCTTTTGGATTCAGTAACACACGCCCGAGCGGGCTATTGGTTTTGACAATGATGGTATGCGCCAGGAAGTATGGGCGAAGGTGCCGAGCGGCGAGGACCAGAGCAAAAGCCAGCTTCTCGAGCCCAGTGTAGCGAGATTCAGCATCTTTTAAAATATGGCTAAGGAAATACACAGGCTCCTCTCCGCTCGCCCTCACTAGTGCCGAGCCGATTGCCTGCTCGGTCGAAGATAGGTAGATACAAAGTGGCTCACCCGCAACCGGCTTGGCTAATACCGGGAGGGAATTCAGATATGCCTTCAAATCCTCGAACGCCTGGTCGCATTCTTCGTCCCAGTGAAATTTAGTGGCCTTGCGCAAGATTTTGAAGAAAGGAAGGCTCCGGTCGACAGTTTTGGAGATGAACCTGGACAGAGCAGTTATCCGACCGGTCAAACGCTGCACTTCCCTTGTATTTCTTGGAGGCGGCATGTCTTGTAGAGTTTTCACCTTGCTGGGATTTGCTTCAATGCCCCGCTCGGTCACTATGTAACCTAAGAAACGACCTCCTTTTGCTCCGAACAGGCACTTCTGAGGATTTAGCTTGACTCCATATTTGCGTAGCGTTCGGAAAGTTTCTTCCAGGTCTTTGAAGAGATCGGCCGCTCGGACGGACTTGATGAGAATGTCATCCACGTACACTTCCAGATTTCGCCCGATCTGCTCTCTGAATACTTTGTTCATCAAGCACTGATATGTGGCCCCGACATTCTTCAGTCCGAACGACATCATATTATAGCAATAGGTGTCGTCGGCCGTCACGAAGCTGACTTTTTCTTGATCTTCACGGGCGAGCAGCACTTGATGATAGCCTTGGTAAGCATCGAACATACATATTAATTCGCAGCCGGCCGTAGAGTCCACCAGCTGATCTATTCGGGGCAGGGGATAAAAGTCTTTCGGGCAAGCTTTGTTGAGATCCCTGAAATCTATGCATACTCTCCATTTGTTGCCCGACTTGGAGACTAATACTACGTTCGCCAGCCAGCTCGGGAACTGCACCTCGCGTATATGGCCGGCTTCCAAAAGCTTCTCCACCTCTGCCCGGATGATGGCATTCTGCTCGGCGCTGAAATCTCTTTTTCTCTGCTTTACCGGCCGAGCGTCCGGTCGGACATGTAACTCGTGCTGCGCTATGCTCGGCGAAATTCCGGGCAGCTCATGTGTCGACCAGACGAAGACATCATGGTTTCTTCGGAGGCATTGGATCACCTCCTCTTTCTGATTGGCCTCCAGATCGGACGCGATGAAGGTCGTGGCCTCCGATCGGGTCGGGTGTATCTGCACTTCCTCTTTTTCTTCATAAACTAAAGAGGGAGGCTTTTTAGTTATAGCATTCACCTCGATCCGTGGTGATTTCCGAGCGGAACTTGCTTCTGCTAGGACCATTTCAATGTAGCATCGCCGAGCTGCTAGTTGGTCTCCCCGTACTTCACCCACTCTATCTTCCACGGGGAACTTGATCTTCTGATAGAAGGTGGAGACGGCCGCTCAGAACTCGCTGAGCGCCGGTCGTCCCAAAATGACGTTGTAGGACGAAGGGGAGTCGACCACCACGAAGTTTGCTGTCCTCGTCCTCCGGAGTGGCTCTTCTCCCAGCGAGATAGCCAGCCGGATCTGTCCGACCGGCTGAACTTCATTACCCATAAACCCGTATAGGGGGGTTGTCATGGGTAGCAGCTCGGCTTGATCAATTTGTAGCTGATCAAATGCCTTCTTGAATATGATGTTGACTGAGCTTCCTGTGTCAACAAATACGCGGTGAATAGTGTAATTGGCTATTACCGCTTTGATGAGGAGAGCGTCGTCGTGGGGTACTTCAACTCCTTCCAAGTCCCCGGGCCCGAAACTAATTTCGGGTCCGCTCGCCCGCTCTTGGCTGCAACCGACTGCATGGATTTGGAGCTGCCGGACGCTCGCCTTTCTTGCTCGGTTGGAGTCTCCTCCGGTCGGCCCGCCAGCAATAATGTTGATCTCGCCTCGGGAAATATTACTTCTATTCTCTTCTTCCCGAGCGGACGGTCGGGACCGTTCTCTTGACGCCCGGCGATTCTCCTGCCTTGGAGAACGATGCCGATCGGGAGTCTGTTGCTGTCGCCTATCAGCTCGTGTCTGATCGGCTTCATTAGTTCTCTTTCGCCTGTCAACTGATGGAGACCGTCGGCCGCCATTCCGGGGCACGGGATGAGCCACGAAGGGAAGACTTCGACAATCCCTTGTGTTGTGCGTATCCGTCCGGTGGAAGGAGCAGAACATCGGGGTCCATCTCTTCTTTGGCTTTGGCCGGGTGGCAGCTACCTCTTGCACGTGAGACCTGGCATGGGGGGAGCGGATTGCTTCGGACCTCGGTCCTCTGGGCGGCTGATGAGCGGCGTGCTGTTTCCGCTCGGCAGGAGGAGCCCGCTCGGTCGGAGTTTCTTTTTTCCTGGCCGCTTGCGCTTCTTCCACGTTGATGTATTCGTTAGCCCGGTGTAGCATGTGATCATAGTCTCGGGGCGGCTTTCGGATGAGCGATCGGAAGAAATCCCCATCCACTAGGCCTTGTGTGAAGGCATTCATCATGGTCTCCGAGGTGGCCGTTGGAATATCCATGGCCACTTTGTTGAACCGCTGGATGTAAGCTCGGAGCGATTCACGGGCTTCTTGCTTGATGGCGAACAGACTAACGCTGGTTTTCTGATAGCGCCGACTACTTACGAAGTGGTGGAGGAAGGCCGTTCGGAAGTCCTTGAAGCTTGTGATGGATCCGTCCGGCAGCCTCCGAAACCACCGTTGAGCCGATCCAGATAGGGTGGTGAGGAAAACCCGGCACTTCACCCCATCTGTGTATTGATGCAGGGTTGCCGTGTTATCAAACTTGCCTAGATGATCATCCGGATCGGTGGTTCCATTGTATTCGCCGATCGTTGGAGGCACGTAGTGCTTGGGCAGAGGGTCTCGTAGGATAGCCTCTGAAAATTGGCGATTAATCTGCTCGGGCGATGCATCCGCTCGGGGGGCTTTTCCTTTTCTGTCATCCCGTCTAGGCCTTTCATCAGAAGAAGATCCCCGATCTCTATTAGCTGTTGCGGCTTCGGGGGTGCGGAATAGGGCCCGATGAAATGCAACGGTGGCCTGTGGTGCCTCCGCTCGACCGCCAGACGCTGATGTTGCTTGTTGCTCTGGCCGCTCGGCTGTTGCTTTCTGTTTTTGTTCCACGAGCTTGGCGGCCCTCAACTCGATCAGAGCGTCGAGTTCCTCCGTGGAAAGCGTCACCGTGTGTTGCCATCTAGCCTCGTCCATTGTTTCCGTTCGGATGCAGGAGCGTTCCCACAGACGGCGCCAAATTGATCCTGTCCGAATCGCTGAACTAACGGACGCTGAGCACGTGACGCACTCCTAGTCGATGACGTGGGCCTCCGTCTAGTCGTATGAACCTCCGGCGAACCTGCACAAAAGTTGGGCCGGGAAGGGGTTCCCGGCGGCGACCCTCCGACGCTCAAGTCAGGCAAGCAAACAGTGAAAAGAGTGGCTCCAAAGGTCTTGAACGCGTACCTCCGGCGAAGTATGAGGCTCTTTATATAGAGTGGTGAAGGAGCTCCTGCACGTCCACCGAGGCACATACGTATCCGCAGCCCACACCTCGGTATGTGTCTGTCAGAAAGCTTACCTGACGCCATACTGCTACAGTCCAAGCACGTCTTCGATGGGACAGGAGAACACCTAGCTGTCAGACTAGGAGTATGGCCTAGCCCTAGGGCTTGACAGCTGTCATAAGATATTCTTGTCTTTCTCTACCTGCCACAGGCCGGTGGGTCCGTCCAGCAGGCTGGACGGGGAGTGCTGTCCGGACGGCCCTCATCTTACGCGCCGGCCGGACGGCACGTCCGACCTGCCGTTGATATCGATACGCTGGGGAGATTTCGGTAGGGTGCTAGGCAAGGACTGTTAGCGCTATGTTACTTTATATCTTCGGCCAAGCATGACTTCCGCTCGGCCCCTCATTATTGTTCGTTCGAGCGCCGGTATCCCAACTCCTATCTGGCTGGCCGGGAGGTCGACCCAACCTTCTCCGGTCAACCGCCCGGTCCACCTGGCCTTTTGATTTCCATGTGGCGTCGACCCTTCAGAACGGGGGCCCCCTGTTCTATCCACCGGATCAGTCTGCTTCGATGAAGGTGGAGAAGCCTCTTACTCTTATTAAATGCTCAGATAGTTGCTATGAAATGAATACAAGAATTGATGTTAATTTCCTAGCTCTAAGGGTCTTTTTATAGCCCCTGGAAAATTTTATCCGGGGTTGAAGGGCACCTCCAACAAGTTGGAAGGCGCCTCCAGTGAGGCAAGCAAGGATAAAATTTTATCCACGCCAACGACCAATTTTTGCCTAGTCGCGCCTTCAAGTGATTGAAGGCGGCTTCTATGAAGGCTTGAAGGCGCATTTCACCAGAAAGGCACGAGGGCACCTTCAATACCATTGAAGGTGCCTTCAGCAGCTGTTTTCGAACTCCATGCTTCTACTTTGACTCTCTCGTTGCTTCGCTCATTTGGGTGATTTCTGTCAACCGGAGTAGGGCTCACCCGAACCTATTTTCCGGCCTTCTCCTCGAGCAGCCTTCCTTCCCGACTTCTCGTCCCTCAGACCACCGTGTGAGTCCTTCTCATCTATCAGTGTACTCTTCCGCAACACCTCGTCCCTCGGATGCACCAATCCCGTCGACTCTCTTCCCGTGCCATCTTTCTCGTTAACTACCTCTTCTGCTCGATTTCTTGTGTCCGTAAGCTCTTGCACACTTAGACACATGGATCAAAATACAACATGACCTAACTGAACTTGATTGACCGCATAAAAACTACCCTGAGGTATTAACAATCTCTCCCTTTTTATGTGCATCAACCCAAATTCAAATTAAGGTTAAAAAACATAATAACATAATGAAGGTATAACAATTATAATTATGCAATGATAGTAAAGCAATGAATTTAAACAAGTTAGTTGCAAAATCAAAGTAAATATAAGGATAAAAATCCTAACTCCCCCTTAATCCCCCTGAACTTTTCCTTATCTCCAAGGGTGGATCCAGAATTTTAAATTGGGGTGGGGGCATGTTAAGTGACAAAAATAATTGTCGTCAGAAATTTGTATACCCTCGAACAACCTCCGAATTCTCAATTTAGGACTGAAATCGAGGTGAAAAACTTCCTAGAAATCACCATCCTATGTTACACAGTGGTTGACGAGACAACAATAGCGAACAAGTTCAATGTAGCTTTGACACGAAACAAGGGCCAACGTCCCTTCTCAAGTTGCAATATTACTTCAAGATTTTAGTATCAAACTACCAATAGAAAGTTTAGGTTACGGACTTTCTAAATATGTAATCAATTTTGAATTCTGGCGATCGACGATGACACAATTGATAATAAAAGCAACAACAATGGTTTTGGAGTGAATTGGAGAAGATCAAGATATCTAGCCATCGGAGAGAAAATGCTTATATCATAAATTAGAAAAGATTTCTAGATAGTAATAAACTAATAATCTTTTATATATATATATATATATATATATATATATATATATATATATATATATATATATATATATAATGTAACCATGCATGTATAGGGCTATGGCCTCCCCTAGTCCCCATGTAAAGCTGCCACTTATCTCCTCATTTGATTACATTAAAAAAATTTTAGGAAAATATAACAAAGTGTTAAAATTTGAACAAATTTCTAAGAGTATATTACAAACATTATCAATAGGCTAATTTTGACACAAACATTTAACCAAAAAAAATTTGTTTGTGGAAAATTTTTATAACAGTTGATCGTCTTAACAGTTAGTCAATTAAATATTAATTTCAATAATTAGCTTCCAGGCTGTGGCAAGACACTAGACCTTCTTGGATATTGGAACAACAATCACTTCTAGACAAAACCTTTTAAAGAAAATAAATATTTACTTTTCTTTTTGAGACTTCTAAGTTTTTTAAAAATTGAATTATAACACTTTAATTTAAGTATGAACTTGGAACCTAATACAGGTTCCTATCTATTAGATTTACTAAAAATTTGGGAGGTACGTAACTTCTAAAGATTTTTCTAATTTGTCCCTGGTGTTTTCTAATGTACCAGTTTAGCCTATCATAATTTTTAAATTTTAGTTTTTGAAAGTTATTCAGTTTCAAATATGCATGTTCATTTTTTAAACTTTCTATTTGTATTTTTAATTTATCGTTTTCTAATTTTAAATTATCAAACAAATGTAAAGGGCATGCATTGGCTAATTGTCTTGTCAAGTCTATATTTTCTTTTTCTAATTTTACTGAATCCTTGAAAAGAATTTTAATAAATTGAAATGACTTTTTAGGATATAAGGCACGTACGTAACTTACCTTGTATTCTGATTCTCCCCTTTCATCGCAGTTTTCTTCTGATGATCCTCCCCCTGCATCAATGCTCATCTCTGAGCTCCTTTCATCTTCCTTTTGATGATCTGCTATTAAGACTAGTCCGACATAGGCTTCAACTTCAGATTATGATGATGATGTTTCGTCCCTCGTCACCTTCAGGGTTTTGAGCTTAGATTTTGTTGATCTTTTACCTTTGTCCTTGTCCATTTTCTTTAGTTCCCGACAATCATCTTTGATGTGCCCTTCTCCTTGGCAGTTGTAACACCGCACCTTCCTCTTGCTCCAAGTTTGTTTCTTTTTCTATGACTTATTAAATTTATTAGAATTAATAAATTTATTGAATTTTCATACCATTAGAGATGTTTCGTCTTCATCGATTGATGCTTCGGAGTCTGGATCTTTCTTCTTGGCTTTCAAGGCAAGATTGTTGTTTGACTTTTCGATTTCTTTAGGATCTACACATCGAGTTTCATGAAGTTCCAAAGTAGAAAACAAATTCTCTAGTGTACTTACCTTGAAATCCTTAGAGATGTAGAATACGTCTACTAAGGATGACTATTCTGGAGTTCTCGGGAAGACGTTGAGTGCGTACCGGATTAAATCTTGGTTCGTTACCGATTCTCCAAGATTGCTGCGCTGAGTGATGAGTTCTTTTATCCATGCTTGGAGTTGCGCTACCTTTTCTCCATGGCTCATCATCAGGTTTGTTAGCTGGGTTCGGAGGATGTCTTGCCTTGCTAACTTTGCTTCTGAAGTACCTTCGTGGAGTTCCAGGAATTTCTCCCAAAACTCTTTGGCAAATTCGTAGCTGCCAATTCGATTGACCTCCTGGGGCGGAAGGACGCTCAACAGATGGAAATATGCTTTACCATTCGCCATAAAGTCAGCTTGTTCTTTCTTCATCAATAAACACTCTTCCTTTCCAGTTCGATGTTGGTCCTTGGGGGGTACAAAATCATATTTCATAATTAACGGGATCTCAAAGTCCGTTTTAAAAAATACCTCCTTCCGGCATTTTCATTACGCGAAGTCACCCTCGAACTTCGGTGGATGAATGCTTGCACCGACCATCGTTTCGTTGCTTCAGTGGTGGCTAATCCTTTCTGAAACGACCTTGCTTTGATACCACTTGCTGGTCCAGGTGGGCCGATAAGAGGGGGGTGAATTGTCTGCTAAAAAATAAACTTTTCCCAACTTTCAACTCAGATTAGTAGCAACAATATAATTATAACAAGTAAATTAAAAAACTATAAAATGAAAGAAGAGACAAAGAAATTTATTTGGTTACAACCTAGGTGATTGTTAATCCAAGACAAATGAAAAGTACTAAAAGTCTCCTTGGATAAAGGCGAAGAACCCTTACACTCGTTAAATGCTCAGACAGTTGCTAGGAAATGAATACAAGAGTTGATGTTGATTTCCTAGCTCCAGGGGTCTTTTTATAGCTCCTGAAAAATTCTATCCAGGGCTAGAAGGCGTCTCCAGTGAGGCAAGCGAGGATAAAATTTAATCCTCGCTAACAACTAATTTTTGCCCAGTCTAGGGCGTCTTCAAGTGATTGAAGGCTCGAAGGTGCCTTCCATGAAGGCTCGAAGGCGCCTTCAATAGATTGAAGGCGCCTTCCACTAGAAAGGCGCGAAGGCACCTTCAATACCATTGAAGACGCCTTTAGCAACTGCTTCCAAGCTCCATGCTTCTACTTTGGCTCTTCCGTTGTTACGCTTGCTTGGGTGATTTCGGTTAACCAGAATAGGGCTCACCCGAACCCATTTTCTGGCATTCTCCTCGAGCAACCTTCCTCCTCGGTTTCTCGTCCCTTGGACCACCGCACGCGTCCGTCTTGTCCGCCGATGTACTCTTCTGCAGCACTTCGTCCCTTGGATACACTGAGCCCGTCGACTCCCTTCCCATGTCATCGTTCTCAGTAGCTGCGTCTTCCGCTCGACTTCTTGTGTTCCTAAGCTCCTGCATACTTAGACACAAGGATCAAAACACAACAGGATCTAACTGAATCTGGTCGACCACATCAAAACTACTCCAAGGTACTAACAGTGCGCTCGGCCATACTCGGTCCGCTTGGCCATACTCGATCTGCTTGGCCATACTTTGTTCGCTCGGCCATACTTGATCCACTCGGTCATACTTAGTCCGCTCGATCATACTCAATCTATTTAGTTGACTTGGACACCCTGCTTAATCTTGTTTTCCACGTCAGTCGATCTTCCTTATACTTTGACCTCTCCTTAGTGGACCCCTCATAGTATCGGACCATTCATGATTTAAAATTTAAGTTTTAGTTATAATTGTAAACTGTGTAGCATGTATTTAGAGGTCTTTATAATTGTTTTAAAATAATTTTAATAAAATTTATATAATTTTAATAAGTAGATAAAAACTATTTTGATATAGTAGTACTTTTATATAGAGTAGTTTTGATTAAAATAAAATAATTAAAATTTTATATTATCGAATCGCTATAACTTGTAATAGCTAGTTGCTACAACATATCTGATAGAGCGTCTTTATTGTTAAAGGCACTCTTTTCAGAATTTGCATAATTTTGATTCCCCCCCCACATTACTGAGAATCTATCATCCTGATTCCAATGCCAACTATACAAATTGTCTTCGCTCCACTAGGTTATCCCAATCCGACATTGATTTGGTAAATGAATAGAACGTTGAACAAGTTTAGTGTTTAATTTAGTAAAAATTTATTTATGTATGAGGACGAGGGTTGCGTTAGGTTACCATCCAACGTCAAACTATGGTAAATATTCAATTAATGAATCCATTAAACTATTGTGCTAATGCTAAGTTGTTCCCTGGAAGGAACGCATTACAGGGTCTGACTGTAACGTCTCGGCAAGGATCGCTACATCTCCAGACCTCGGGTGTAGTGCTAAATATGCAAGAGTTTGCGTTACAGGGTCCGACTGTAACGTCTCAGTAAGGACCGCTACATCTCCATGACAACTTAGGTGTAGTGTTAAATAGACAATAGTTCTCACACCATAAGTTGGATAAGAACAAATATGATAAGAAAACTAATAATCTAATATTTGGAATATGGAACATAGGAACTCTCACGGGTAAATCAATGGAGATAGTAGATATGATGATTATGAGAAGAATTAATATTTTATATGTACAAGAGACAAAATGGACATGCGTAAGGCAAAGATGATAGAGAACTCGGGTTTTAAGTTATGGTACACTGGAAAAAGTAAAGTAAGAAATAGAGTCGGTATTATTGTCGATAGTTTGTTAAAGGATAAAGTTGTAGAAGTAGTTAGAAAAAGGAATAAAATTATAGCCCTTAAGATAATAGTGGCGAAAGAAACTATGAACCTAATTAGCGTATATGTACCACAAGTATGATTAAATGAAGCTACCAAATCAAGGATTTGGGAGGACTTAGACGAAATATTACAAAATATTCCACCAAATAAAATGATTTTAATAGGAGATGATCTAAATGGGCATGTCGGAGTGAAAAATGAGGAATATGAGAGAGTACATGGGAGTTATAGGTTTGGAACAAGGAATGAGGAAGGGAAAACTATATTAGATTTTGCAATAGCATATGACCTTATATTAGCTAATACGTTTTTTAAGAAAAGAGAAGAACACTTAGTCACATTCAAAAGTGGAAATAATAAATCGTAAATTGACTTTCTTATGGTTAGGAAGAAGGATAGAAAGATTTGTAAAGATTGCAAAGTCATCCCTGGAGAAAGCTTAACTAACCAACATAGGGTAGTAGTGTTGGATATACGCCTCAAACATAGTATCAATAGAAAGAAAATATATACAATTCCTAGAATTAAGTGGTGGAAGTTAAATGATGGGAAGCAAAATATATATAAGGAGAAGGAAGAAGTACAAGTATTAGGTGAAATATATGATAACTCTAATACAACATAGGATAATATGATATCAAAGTTGAAAATAGTAGCTAAGAGTGTACTCGGTGAGTCAAAGGGACATGCACCACTAAGTAAAGAATCTTGGTGGTGGAATGAGAAAGTACAAGAGAAAGTGGAGGAAAAAAACGAATAGCTTATAAGGAATTATATATTTATAAGAATGAGGAAAATTTTAAAAAATATATAATAGTAAAGAAAGAAGCTAAGAAAGTAGTGAGTGAAGTAAAAAATGAAATTTTTGAATGGTTATATCAAAAATTGGATACAAAAAAGGGGAAAGAGGCATTTATAGAATAGCTAAAATGAGATAAAGGAAAACAAGAGATCTTAGCTAAATAAAATGTATTAAAGATGAATGTAATAGGGTATTAGTAAACGATGGAGAAATAAAAGAATGGTGGAAGATGTATTTTCATCAACTTTTTTAATGAAGGTTTAGGTGACCAACTTAACTTAGGTAATTTAAGTAGGTCAAATGAGCATAGAAATTTTAATTTTTATCGTAGAATTCAAACTTCAGAAGTAAAACAGACTTTAAATGAGATGCACAATGGAAAAGTCGTTGGACCAGATGATATTCCGATAGAGGTATGGAAGTGCTTAGGAAAATAAGGTATTGAATGACTTACAAAATTATTTAACATGATATTGAAAACGAAAAAAATGCCTGATAAATGGAGGATAAGTACTCTAGTTTCCTTATATAAGAACAAGGAAGACATACAAAATTGTGCAAACTATAGAGGTATTAAACTAATGAGTCATACTATGAAACTTTGGGAAAAAGTAATAGAAAAAAAATTAAGAAAAGAGACCACAGTGACAGAAAATCAATTTGGGTTCATGCCTGGAAGGTCGACAATAGAAGCTATACATCTTCTTAGACAATTAATTAAAAAATATCGGGAGCAAAAATAAGATCTACACATAGTATTCATTGACTTAGAAAAAGCTTATGATAGAGTCTCAAGAGAAATTATATGGAGAATTTTAGAAAAGAGAGGTGTTAGCGTAACATATATTGAACTAATTAAGGATATGTATGAGGATGTAACGACCAGAATAAAGACCTCAGGCAGAGTAACTGAAGCATTTCCAATAAAGATAGGGTTACATTAAGGATCAGTTCTAAGTCCTTATCTTTTTACACTAATTATGGACGAATTCACTGTGCATATTCAAGACACATACCGTGGTGCATGTTGTTTGCAGATGATATTATTTGGTAGATGAGACACGTGAAGGAGTAAATACTAAACTAGAATCTTGGAGGGAAACACTAGAAGGGAAAGGTTTTAAGCTTAGTAGATTAAAGACAGAATATATGAAATTTAAGTTTAACAATATTAGAAGTAATGAAACAATTGTTAAGATAGGAGAGGATGAGTTGCCCAGAACCGAGAGATTTAAATATTTAGGATCATTTTTACAAAATGATGGAGGGATTGAGAGAGATGTCTTACATAGAATACAAGCAAGATGGGTGAAATGGAGGGGAGCATCGAGTGTTTTATATGACCGTAAAGTACCTCTTAAACTTAAAGGTAAATTCTATAAAATCGCAGTTAGACCTGCTATGTTATATGGAACTGAATGTTAGGCTATGACTCGAGCACATGAGCAGAAGATGAGAGTTGTAGAGATGAAGATGTTAAGGTGGATGTGTGGACATACGAGGATGGACAAAATAAGAAATGAGAGCATTAGAGAGAAAGTCGGAGTTGCATCTATTGAAGAAAAACTCTGAGAGACACGTTTAAGATAGTACGAACATGTACTTAGACAATCAATAAATGTGTTAGTTAGGCGATATGAAACTATATGATAAACATACATATCAAACGAGGAAGAGGAAGACCAAAAAAGACTTGGTTAGCAACAATAAAATAAGATAAAATTATTTAAATATAGATGATGATATAATAGGAGATAGAGCTCAATGGCGTAAAAGGATCCATACAGCCGACCCCACCTAGTGGAAAAATGATTGGTTGTTGTTGTTGTTGTTGTTGTCTGTTAAATACAACAAATCAATTAATTAAATAAGTGTGAACAATTCATTAAACTAAACGAATAAGATTGAACACATATATATATTCAATTTATTAATATTCATGAACAATGTTCGTGAATAATATTTATCAATAAAACTCTTATTAACATACTAAATAAATAAAAAATAATAATTTGTACTATCAAGCTCAATAATCAATTAAATAAGTTTAAAATATAAAAGTTTCAAACAAGTTTGCATTAAGAGTTTGATAACATCTAAATGAATTAAACTCAAGTTAATAAAAAATAAATCCAGTTAAACTTGAATAATTATTTTGACAATTTGGTTCATTTTAGTCTCAACTTGACTTCGTTTGGCACTTTATCAAACAAGTTTGAATAGCATAAAATTTAGCTTGGCTTGGCTCGTTGATACTGGATCAACCCAACATGTCTCCTTAAACTTCAAAAGGTCATAACTTTTGACTCGGAACAAAGAATCAGGCTCTATAGGTGGTCACACATGTAGAATTCAGAAATCTATATTTATTTTGGAAAACCCATAACTGCCAAGTTCCGGACTAAAAAATAACATTTAGGCCCTCGTTTGAGTCTATGAAGATTTTATTACTATTTTTAATAATTTTTATTTTTATAGTATTTAAGATAATTTGGGTATTTTTGATATTTATGGGTCGTAGTTTGTCAGTATTAGCATACTGTTATATTAATTTCAATTTTTGTAGAGATTTCTTTTTTTTTTGGGTAACGATTTCTTTTCTTCTCTGAGGTCCATATATTAGGATTTCTTTACTTTTTTTAGTTTTAAGGTCTAGAGTTTATATAAACATATCTTTAGCTGTATAAAAAATTAATTCTCTATGGATAATAAAAAAATTGATAAAACTTAGAGAATGATAATTTTCTCTTTATTTTTGATGATTTCTTTTTTTTTTATCTTCCCCTTAATTCGCTATTTTATCCGGCATTACTAGTTTACAACCCTATTTGGAAGAGGTCACTCAACCTAATTGGTCAACTAAAACTCCATCCAAAAATAATTTTATGGAACAACAATTTGTTGACTTTAGCCCGCTTGTCACAAGTAAAAAATAAAATCCAACAAGGAGTTACATAAAGAATCTCACCATCATGCCACTTCATATATAGACCAAACCAACTTTGAGTTGTCTCTTAAAGAACCCTCTATGTAAAAAATAATCAATATAAGGTTAAAATGGAAGATTTAATATAATTGATCCTAAGTTCCCTAAAAAAAGAGCACCAACGCAATCTTTAAATTTTTTATACGTGAGAAATCAATTTATTGAAAAGAGCAACATCGCTACACATAGCTTGAGTGAGTAACGTTAGCTTTTCGGCCCTTTGACAAAACACGAAGATGAAGAGCATCGGCAAGGTGACAACAAACTATCTTGCTTCAGATTTCTTTGCCATTTGAACTATCATTCCACACCGGTTAATCTACCTGGGCTTTAGCCGGAGGCGTATTTTGGAGTTCAGGGAACTAGGGAAGAAGTCCATACATTTATAAATCTCTCCATTTATTTAACCATATATATATATATATATATATATATATATATATATATATATATATATATAAACTCTTTTTCATCGACTGAATAGCACGGATAGATTGTATTCTAGCTTTGCCACTGCTCTTATCGACAAGCAACACTCTCATGTCGTCAAAAGCCTTAGGATAGTCTAATTGAATAAATGCTGCATCTTTTCTAGGTTTTTGACGCAAGTTGATGATCTTTGTAGCATTGGTGTAGCAATCAACAACGTCTCTTTGTTTTAAGAAGGTAAATTGAGGTACCTGCGGGTGAAACCTATTGGGACCTTGATGCTCGGTTAGGGAAGATGAATAGATGGTCCATCCTAAATCATTCATTTGCTTCTTACATTCATTAGCGCATAGCGGAAATACAAATACAAATCTAAATTAAAACAAGAAAGCAAACATAACATATTGATTTATGTAGTTCAGATATTAGGGCTCCTACTTCACAGTTATCCGTAAGGTGGGCAATCCCTCAATCTGTTGGTCGATTAATCTCCAGAACTCTGGCTATCTTGATCCTCCTTTTTGGTGGAGAAACCTCACCATAATCTCTTGATCACACACAAATATCACACTAAGAGCTTTAAAGACTCTAATAGGCTTTAACTAAGTCTACTATCGTCACCCAAGCCAGCTATCCAAAGCTCCATTATATAGAGCTTGGGAGAAAATACCCAAGCTATTTTTTCGCTACCAATCAACTGGTAAAGTCACCAGTCGATTGACCTCTATGAAAAATTGATCATTATACCCCAACGACTCGATATCAGTTGACTGGTAAAGTCACCAATAGACTGGTAAACCCTAAACATAGGATTTTATCTCGAGTACAATCTCTCATGCACTCATCCTCGCTCTCACAACCTCGACCTTGCCTTCTACCCTCCTCCATCGGCCTTGTGTCCCTCAAATGCTTCCCCATCCTTCACGCCTTGCCTTCAAAAACTTCTTTCGGCCTTGTCCTTTGTTGTCGAGTCTTCCATTGCCAAGAGCTCCTTGCTCCAGGATAACCTTGCCAAGTCACACTTGGACTTACGTTGTCAAGACTACACACTTGAACTTACACCGCCAAGCCTCCACACTTGAACTTTACCTTGTTGTACCTATATCCTGCGCACTCATAAGCTCATATAAAATACAATAATAACATAACTTAAACATTTGCCTAAACATTAAAACCTAGGGTCACACAGATTGCTCCAACAATCTCCTTTTTTTTTTATGTTTGACAATTCGTTTAAGTTAAGGAAACATATAATGCAATAACATGCAAATAAATATACAATCTACTCATGCATATATCATGGAACCTAATTCTAGACTTCCCTTCACCTAAGCTCCCCTTTGAATTAGGATTTCCCGCAAAGGTATTTAAGTTTCCCACTTAAACCTAAACTTCTCCACATTTGCCATACATTAAAAGGAACTCCAATAATATCTCAATTATTACTCTTTACCTTTTAATAATCATAATTATCATGTATTAATCCCCCATAAGATTATATACATATCATCCTTTTGGTCATTTTTATTGCTGAAAAATAGTTTCAAACTGTATTAGTTGACGACCATAGACACCAGTCAACTGTCCTCATTTAAACAATCTCACAGAACCATTCTGTATTCAATGAACAATGTTATCAGTCAATTGGTATCTGAGCCTGTCGACTGACACCTGTTTTTAACCCAAACTATATTTTGAATTCAATTTTAGAAATGCACCAATAATGTCGTAGACCTCTAAAAAATTTTAAATTTTATGGAAAGCTCTATTTTACCCTTGTATATACTTGGGAAAGATATATTTAAAAACATATTCTTCATGGATCCCATGATTGACACAAAATATAAAATCATCTAAATGGTTCAATTGAATCTTGACCTAAAGTCCTAGTTTTGACTCTCTCTTGATGTATACACCCATACTAAATCATAATGCATCCCTTGTTAGTTGCTACTCGGAAAGCCTAATGGTTCCACTGTACAAAAATTTTATACAAAGGTCTGAACCATTTCCTAGCTACCATGTGTTCTTTTAAATTAAACTTGAATCGCCTGCAGAACTTAACACGTTTGATCCAAAGTTTAATTTATTTGCTCTTTTAGGTTTAGACTTGGATCTCCTGCGGAACTTAACACTTTCGATCCAAATCACCTAGGTTATTAATTCTATTAAATATTAATTTCCAAAATTGGCTTCCAGTACTGACGTGGCGAGGCACATAACCTTCTTGGATATGGGAGCAACCACCACCGACTAGACAAAGCCTTTTAAGGAAAGTTAATATTTAATTTCCTTAAATAACTTTAGGCCAACCGAAAAGAACAATCAAATCACAAGGAAAAGAAAAACAAAGAACACAATATCGAAAACAAATTCGAAATATTAGAATCGCATGCCTCTTGTATTTGGTATTTTTACAAAAGAATAAAACTAGTATGATACGGAAATTAAATACTAGTATACCTTTCCTTTTGCTAGACTTTAACGACCTCTTGATCTTCTATCGTATTTCTCTTCTAACCTCGGACGTTGTGTAGGCAACGATCTTCCGAGATGAGAACCACCAAACACCTTCTTCTTTCTTGCAAGTTTCGGCCATCAAAACTTCTCCTAGGATGAAGAGGTTCGACCACCACCACTATGCTCCAAGGGATGCTAGAAACAAAGTTTTCTTTCTCTCCTTCTTCTTCTTCTTCTCTAAACTTGATCCAGCCACCATATGAATCTCCACAAGAAGGATGAGGTTCGGCCATCAAAGAGAAGAGAGGAGGAGAGGATGGTCGTCCACACAAAGGAAGAAAAAGAGGGAGAAAATAGAATAGAGTCATTCACCATGAAGCCTCCTCTACCTCCTCTTTTATAATCCTTGGTCTTGGCAAATAAGGAAAATTTAATAAAAACTTCCTTAATTCTTTTGCCATTGAAAAGGAAAATTTATTTAATTAAAAACAATTTTTCTTTTCAATTTACAATGGCCGGCCATATTAAAGCTACAAACAAGGAGAGTTTTAATTAATTAAAACTTCCTAATTTATCTCCAGAAATTTATAAAAAATTTCTCCAATAATTTTTATCCCTTCATGATTGGTTAAAAGGAAATTTTATAAATTAAATCTTTCTTTAAACATGTGGATAATTTCTGAAAAGTTATCTCAAAAAATTAAAATCTCATTTCAATCTACAAATAAGGAAAAATATCAAATCTTTTCTTAATCTTTTGTAGAAACTAATAAAAGAGAATTATTAATTTTTTAAACTTTCTTTTAAATCATGAACATGGTTAAAAAGGAAAGTTTTTACCAAAATTAAAATCAACCTTTTAATCTATAAATAAGGAAAGAGATTTAGCTCTTCTCTTAATCTTTTGTAGAATCTTATAAAAGGAAAGATTTAAATTTTTAAACTCTCTTTTAAATCATGTTATCCACATAAGAAAATTTTTTAAACAAATAAAAATCCTTTTATTTTAATTTGGGCCGGTCCACACAAAGCTTGAACCCAAGCTAGGGCCGGCCATCTTGAAGCACCCATGCACCAAACTTTGGCCGGCCCTAGCTTGGTCTCCAAGCTAGCTTGGCCGGCCCCTATGGGATGGGTAAGAAGGTGGGTATAGTACTCTATAATTAAGAGGCTATGATAGGGGCCGAGAGGAGGAATTGGTTTTGATCTCCCGATAAAATTAAGCATCCCGTGTTCGCCCCGAACACACAACTTAATTTTATCAATAATAATTCATTCCACTAGAGAACTATTATTGAACTACCGCACCAATCCCAAATTACATTTTGGGCTCCTTCTTATTATGAGTGTGTTAGTCTCCCTGTGTTTAAGATAACAAATGTCCACTAATTAAGTAAGTTACTGACAACTCACTTAATTAATATCTAGCTCCATGAGTAGTACCACTCAACTTCATCGTCATGTCGGACTAAGTCCACCTGCAGGGTTTAACATGACAATCCTTATGAGCTTCTCTTGGGGATATTCTCAACCTAGATCACTAGGACACAGTTTCCTTCTATAATCAACAACACACACTATAAGTGATATCATTTCCCAACTTATCGGGCTTATTGATTTATCAAATTAAATCTCACCCATTGATAAATTAAAGAAATAAATATCAAATATATGTGCTTGTTATTATATTAGGATTAAGAGCACACACTTCCATAATAACTGAGGTCTTTGTTCCTTCATAAAGTCAGTATAAAAGGAACGACCTCAAATGGTCCTACTCAATACACTCTAAGTGCACTAGTGTAATTATATAGTTAAGATAAACTAATACCTAATTACACCACAACCTTCCAATGGTTTGTTCCTTTCCATCTTGGTCGTGAGCTACTGTTTATAATTTATAAGGAACCGATAACATGATCTTCTGTGTGTGACACCACACACCATGTTATCTACAATATAAATTAATTGAGCAACTACATTTATCATAAATGTAGACATTTGACCAATGTGATTCTTATTTCTAGATAAATGTTTATACCAAAAGCTAGACTTTTAGTATACATCTTAACAATCTCCCACTTATACTAAAAGACTAAGCTGCTATATCTGCTGCCCTACATCTGATTCCCAACCCTTCAACATGCCCATCAAAAGCTCTTGCCTTAAGGACCTTATTGAAAGGATTTATAGGTCATCACCTGATGCAATCTAGGTGGCAACAACTTCTCCTCGTTTATACGATTTCTCGTATTGGGTGGTACTTGCGCTCTATTGTGTTTACTTGCCTTATAGACTTATGGTTTCTTCGAGTTTGCTACTGCACCAATATTATTACAATAAATTGTAATAATCTTTGGACAAACCAAAAATCATATCTAAGTCTATCTTGAGGTTATTCAGCTTTTATGGCTACCTCAGAGGCTTGCCATATACTAAGCTTCTATGGTGGAGTCCAGAAAAACACCTATGCTTATCACTCTTCCATAGTTATGACTTTACCTCCTAAAGTAAACACAAAACCCCGAGGTTGACTTATTATTGTCCCTATCCGATTGGAAGTCAAAATCCATGCAACACACAGGGACCAAATTAACTGCCTTGTAAGCTAGCATATAATCTCTAGTGCCTCTAAGGTACTTCAATATATGCTTTACTGCAGTCTACTGTCCTTGTCCAGGGTTACTTTGATATCTGCTAACTATGCCCTTGGCAAAATAGATTTCTGATCTCGTGCATAGCATACTTTAGGCTTCCGACAGCCGAAGCATAAAGAACTGCCTTCATTTCCTCTATCTCCTTTGATGTCTACAGAGACATTTCTTTAGATAAAGTTACTCCATGCTAAAAAGGTAAGAAACCTTTCTTGGAGTTTTGCATGCTTAAAACGAGCAAGGATTTTTTCAATATATGAAGCTTGGGATAAGTAAACTATTCTTATCTTGCGATCCCTTATTACTTTGATCTCAAGAATATATACATTCTCCCAAGTCCTTTATATCGAATTGTTTGGACAACCATACCCTTACTTCTGACAACATTTTGATATTGTTTCCAACTACCAAAAATGTTATCTACGTATAGTACAAGAAATACCACCACGTTTCCATCACACTTTTTGTATACACAAGACTTATCCGGTTACTAAATAAATCCATAGGTCTGGATTACTTTGATAAACCGGATGTTCCAAGACCTTGAAGCTTTGCCTCAGTCCATAGACTGATTGAGCTGGCACACAAGATGCTCTTAGCCCTTTGCAATGAACCCTTCTAGTTGCTTTATATGGATGCTTTCTTCAAGACTTCCATTAAGGAATGCTGTCTTGACATCCACTTGCCAAATAGATAAAAGAATCCGGATAGACTTAAGCATGACTACCAGTGAAAAAATTTCCTTTTTCATCAAGCCTTGTTTTGAAAGTTTCTACCTTCCTATCTATCCCTCTTTTCCTATTATAGACCTTTTTACACCCAAAGCCTTTTACACCATTTGGTGGTTCTACAAGCTTCCAGATTTTATTAGAATACATATATTCTAATTCTATTATTCATTACTCTTTGCCAAGATGCTGCATCTTTATCTTTGATTGCTTCGTCATATGTCCGGAGATCAGGTTAATGTCCTCCAGGGATCGAGTCCAAAAACTCTCCCAAAACATGAATCTTTTTAGGTTGCCTAACAACCCTCCCACTACGACGAGGCATTTTCTGCAATTGTGTATCATTTGTGATACGTGTTACAGTTTCCTTGTGGTATTTCATCTTGTACAGTTGGTACTAGATTAGACATGTCCTTTATAATTTCTTTAAGAACAAATTTACTTATGGGCTTGTGGTTTATTACATAGTCATTTTCTAAAAATCGGTCATTGATGCTAACAATGACCTTCTGATTTTTAAGACTATAAACCTACTTTCATTTCTCTAGGATAACTTACAAACAAGTGAATTCCTTTCCAACTTATCATTGTCTCTCTTCAGCATATGTGCTGGACTACCCGAATCCGAATATGCTTCAAAATAGGCTTATGCCTATTTAGCAATTCTATATGAGTAGAGAGTTCTAACTTTGGAAGGTACTATGTTCACTTCCGTTTCCAGAGTATATCCTTAAAATGAATTTGGTAATTTTCCAAATAACTCATCATCAATCTACTTATTTCCATAAGAGTCCTATACCTTCCTTTTTCTACACCATTCTGTAGGGGTGTACCAGGTGCAGTTAGTTGGGATTGAATCCCTACTTTTGATAAGTGACTCCTAAATTCTCCCAAGAGGTACTTGTCACTACGATCTCACCGTAGTGTCTTAATACTTTTACTTTGACGTTTCTCCGCATCAGCCTTGTACTCTTTGAACTAATCAAAGCACTTAGTCTTGCGGCACATTAAGTAAATGTATTTGTATCTTGAATAGTTGTCTATAAAATAGACGAAATATTTGATAGTACCTTTTGTCTGGATAGTCATAGGATCACACAAATCAGAATGAACCAATTCTAATATATCTTTGGCTTCGTACCCCTTAGATTTAAAAGCTTCTTGGTTATTTTTCCTTCCAAGTAAGACTCGCCGGTTGAAAAATTTTCCTCTACCAATGAACCCAAGAGTTCATCGATTATTATCCTTTGAGTCCTACTCAAGTTAATATAACCTAGCTTTAGATGCCAAAGATATAACTGGTTCATTTCCGAAGGTTGCTTTCTCTTAAAGTTAGAAGATGTGTTACTAATTTCCATTTGTCGCATCATGGGAGTTATTGGATTATAAATTGCCAACCAACATACCAGAATAGATAACTTCCCTATTTTTCTTGATAACAACTTTGTTATCAAAATAGACACAATATCTATTCTATAATAGTTTCAAAACTGAAAACAGGTTCTTTCTAAACTTAGTATGTAAAGACAATTTCTAATAATCCAAATTTTATTCCTATTAGAGAATAAACCTCTCCCACTGCAACAGCTGCTTCTTTTGCAGTAGTGCCCATGTGGACGGTGTTTTTTATTTTCATTTAGTTGTCGGATTTCCTGGAACCCTGCAATGAATTGCAGACATGATTAATGACATCTGTATCTACACTCCAGGTTCTGGTAGATAACACCACTAGACATGTTTCAACTAATGAATTAAATACACCTAAATTGTTCTTAGTTCTAAGAAAACAGTCTACCTTAATGTCCAAGTCCTATTTCCAATCATTACAATTGGGACTACTAAGTCTTTTCTATAGTATAACAACTAGGGGATTGACAAACATTTTAAATCCTAAGAATCACAAAAATATTTGGTCAAGATCAATTCTTTAAAATCCCTATGAATTTTGTATGCCACGATCATGTGGACGTATACAAAAACAAAGAGGAGATTTTATTCATTAATTTTATTACCTTGTCAACTTTACTTTATGACAAATAAAATTAATAGTTGATCTTTCTTTAATCAAATATTTCGTCAAAACTTTTGAATTTAAAATAATATTGATTCCTCAAACAATATTATTTAAATTCACCAACACCTCAAACACCGTGAATTTTGCATGCCACGATGGTGTGGACGTATACAAAATTTAAACATTTGTAAGAGGAGGGGTTTACCCATTAATTATCTTGTCAATAAATCTTTATGACAAATAAAATTACCTCAAACACCGTGAATTTTGTATGCCACGATAGTGTGGACGTATACAAAATCAAACATTTGTAGAGGAGTTTTTAATTTTATTATCTTGTCAACCTATTTATCTGACAAATTAATAGTTAGTTTTCTTCGGTCACACAAATAATAGCAGTGACTCCGATGGGGAGGATACTATTAGACGTGCCTAAGTGTATACCATTACTTGACACTAAGTCCATTAATAAGATTGTGCCCCTTCCGATGGGGAAGATCACACGCTCTTAATTAACTTCCTATAGTCATCCAAAATAGAAGTTTAATCTAGTAATCCGCAAACAAGCTCATCCGATATGGAGGAAGGCACTCAGAGCCAACTCGCAAGCTTGTTGCATCACTTATAAACCAGTAATGGAGACCGTGGAATTTATTTAAAATAAATCCCTCTCCCACTTAGTTATTTAAAGTGAGGAATTTTGCCTATGCTAGTCTACCTAACATGCATACTAATAAGCACACACAACACAACATAAAAAGCAATAAATAGAAAAACTAATTTTCAACTATTATGACTTTTATCTATTGTTGTCCTCTGTGTGTCGTCAATCCTAGCTGCTGCCATCTTTGGCCACGGCCACCGGGTCTAGTTGTCGCATCCATCTTGCTCCTTATTCCGCTGCGCCTCTGGTCCTCAAAAGGTTCCACGCCTTGCAAGATTCGATCCGCGACATAAATAGAATTTTACATTTTTCGATCCTATATTCCTCGAAGGAATGTACATGTAAACTAGATCGAACATAAAATAAAATTTACATCCATCGATCCTATATTCAATAAAAGGAATGTACATGTAACTAGATCAAAAAATAAAATCCTAATAAAACTAAATATAGCTCCTGCTGTATTTTATAATACAATCATGCGCACACAATAAAATGCCCTTGACATGTCCAAGGGTCCAATCACACACATAATAACTATAAGCCATAATAGTTGGATCCTGCATCCACAAAGTTAGCACATCCTACTATTATCCTGCCTAAATTATGTATGACATGTGCATAATTAAACTAATACCAAATACACAGAGGCAAAACCCTAGCTCTGATACCAATTGTTAGTTGCTACTCGGAAAGCCTAATGGTTCCACTGTATAAAAATTTTATACAAAGGTCTGAACCATTTCCTAGCTACCATGTGTTCTTTTAAATTAAACTTGAATCGCCTGCGGAACTTAACACGTTTGATCCAAAGTTTAATTTATTTGTTCTTTTAAGTTTAGACTTGGATTTCCTGCGGAACTTAACACTTTCGATCCAAATCACCTAGGTTATTAATTCTATTAAATATTAATTTCCAAAATTGGCTTCCAGTACTGACGTGGCGAGGCACATGACCTTCTTGGATATGGGAGCAACCACCACCGACTAGACAAAGCCTTTTAAGGAAAGTTAATATTTAATTTCCTTAAATAACTTTAGGTCAACCGAAAAGAACAATCAAATCACAAGGAAAAGAAAAACAAAGAACACAATATCGAAAACAAATTCGAAATACTAGAATCGCATGCCTCTTGTATTTGGTATTTTTACAAAAGAATAAAACTAGTATGATGCGGAAATTAAATACTAGTATACCTTTCCTTTTGCTAGACTTTAACGACCTCTTGATCTTCTATCGTATTCCTCTTCTAACCTCGGACGTTGTGTGGGCAACGATCTTCCGAGATGAGAACCACCAAGCACCTTCTTCTTCCTTGCAAGTTTCGACCATCAAAACTTCTCCTAGGATGAAGAGGTTCGGTCACCACCACCATGCTCCAAGGGATGCTAGAAACAAAGCTTTCTTTCTCTTCTTCTTCTTCTTCTTCTCTAAACTTAATCCGGCCACCATATGAATCTCCACAAGAAGGATGAGGTTCGGCCATCAAAGAGAAGAGAGGAGGAGAGGATGGCCGGCCACACAAAGGAAGAAAAAGAGGGAGAAAATAGAATAGAGTCATTCACCATGAAGCCTCCTCTACCTCCTCTTTTATAATCCTTGGTCTTGGCAAATAAGGAAAATTTAATAAAAACTTTCTTAATTCTTTTGCCATTGAAAAGGAAAATTTATTTAATTAAAAACAATTTTCCTTTTCAATTTACAATGGCCGACCATATTAAAGCTACAAACAAGGAGAGTTTTAATTAATTAAAACTTCCTAATTTATCTTCAGAAATTTATAAAAAATTTCTTCAATAATTTTTATCCCTTCATGATTGGTTAAAAGGAAATTTTATAAATTAAATCTTTCTTTAAACATGTGGATAATTTCCGGAAAGTTATCTCAAAAAATTAAAATCTTCTTTCAATCTACAAATAAGGAAAGATATCAAATCTTTTCTTAATCTTTTGTAGAAACTAATAAAAGAGAATTTTTAATTTTTTAAACTTTCTTTTAATCATGAACATGGTTAAAAAGGAAAGTTTTTACCAAAATTAAAATCAACCTTTTAATCTACAAATAAGGAAAGAGATTTAACTCTTCTCTTAATCTTTTGTAGAATCTTATAAAAGGAAAGATTTAAATTTTTAAACTCTCTTTTAAATCATGTTATCCACATAAGAAAAATTTTTAAAAAAATAAAAATCCTTTTATTTTAATTTGGGCCGGTCCACACAAAGCTTGAACCCAAGCTAGGGCCGGCCACCTTGAAGCACCCATGAACCAAACTTTGGCCGACCCTAGCTTGGTCTCCAAGCTAGCTTGGCCGGCCCCTATGGGATGGGTAAGAAGGTGGGTATATGTGGGTATAGTACTCTATAATTAAGAGGCTACGATAGGGACCGAGAGGAGGAATTGTTTTTGGTCTCCCGATAAAATTAAGCATCCCGTGTTCGCCCCGAACACACAACTTAATTTTATCAATAATAATTCATTCCACTAGAGAACTATTATTGAACTACCGCACCAATCCCAAATTACATTTTGGGCTCCTTCTTATTATGAGTGTGTTAGTCTCCCTGTATTTAAGATAACAAATGTCCACTGATTAAGTATGTTACTGACAACTCACTTAATTAATATCTAGCTCCAAGAGTAGTACCACTCAACTTCATCGTCATGTCGGACTAAGTCCACCTGCAGGGTTTAACATGACAATCCTTATGAGCTCCTCTTGGGGACATTCTCAACCTAGATCACTAGGATACAGTTTCCTTCTATAATCAACAACACACACTATAAGTGATATCATTTCCCAACTTATCGGGCTTATTGATTTATCGAACTAAATCTCACCCATTGATAAATTAAAGAAATAAATAACAAATATATGTGCTTGTTATTATATTAGGATTAAGAGCACACACTTCCATAATAACTGAGGTCTTTGTTCCTTCATAAAGTCAGTATAAAAGGAACGACCTCAAATGGTCCTACTCAATACACTCTAAGTGCACTAGTGTAATTATATAGTTAAGATAAACTAATACCTAATTACACCACGACCTTCCAATGATTTGTTCCTTTCCATCTTGGTCGTGAGCTACTGTTTATAATTTATAAGGAACCGATAACATGATCTTCTGTGTGTGACACCACACACCATGTTATCTACAATATAAATTAATTGAGCAACTACATTTATCATAAATGTAGACATTTGACCAATGTGATTCTTATTTCTAGATAAATGTTTATACCAAAAGCTAGGCTTTTAGTATACATCCTAACATCCCTAATATTAGTTTATATGATATCTATATATTTAAAACCAATTATAATGCAATATGAACTCCATTCATATTCTCATGCATGAATCTCATCTTCCTATGTGCCAACCAACTAGATTAGAGACTCAAGTCCACCTTTAACCCCTTTGGTTCATTCCATGAATCATTTAGAATCCCAAGCAAGGACCACTTGAGATCTATTGATCATGAGTCCCAATTTGACTCTCTGAGCCCCCCTATAGCTCTTGACCCTAGCCACCTCCCTAGGTGACCCATCTAAAAATACGAGGTCACAACGGTGCACCTCGGGTGACACTTGACCTACAAATTTAACCTTCTTGACCTTAGATACCTTGTCCTTGGTTAATTTCTCCTTATCCTTAAATGACTTTTCCTTATCATTTCTTGACATCTCCTTACTATAGTCATATGTCATCCTAGCATATGACTCTTCTTTAGCCTTGAAGGATTTTCCCTTATCATTTGCACTTACAATCATTGTATGGACCTTCTTTTGACCTTAGGGAACTCTACTGTGGCATACCCGCCAAAGTGCTCCATGAATAACTTTCCCTTACCTTTGTTTGATGAAGACCGATATCTCAAATCAGATTTATTACCATTAAGTCTTTGATTATCCAACATTATACCTAATCCTTTAGATCTAACATTGAATCTCTCTCTAACCTATCAAGCTTTTCCTTTAAAGCTTGATTATCCACTTCTAGGTTCTTAACCTTAGAATCAACATATCTACCTTGGACACTCCTAAATCTTCCCTTCGTAGGCATATGTCTCCCCTTCTTGAGATTAATACCTTGATAATTTCCTACCTCCTTTCCCTTAACCAAGATAGGTTTTCCATTTATAGGTCTAACATTAAACTTTGATTTCTTAGGGTTATTAACTATGCCAACCCTATTCCTATCGTTATACCTAAATCCATAATTATACATGGGTAAATAACCTACATTGTTATCGCTAGCATGTATGCCCCTAAAACTTGAATTAATATTAGAATTAAGGATCAAATTAGGGATTACCTTCCTACCTACCATTTGAGCTTCCCCTTGACACGAGCATCCATATGGCTTTATTCTCCTCTATTGCTTTAGTTGCTCAATTTTCATGAGCGCTTCCTTCCTTGGGCACTTTGTCCCCTTTCACCACACGTGAAGAAAATAATGTGCCACTTCTTCTTCTTGGCACCACCCTTCCTATAATTCGCATTAGGTTTAGAGTTTACCTCCTTTACCTTCTTGAGCAAGGGATATCTACTCTTGTAGTGTCTCATTTTCCCACACTCAAAACACTTAATATGGTTCTTCCCACTCTTCTTAGTAGATGAGGTTGAGGGTTGAACTTTCAAGACTACTCTCACCTGTCTTGGATTCTTCTTCCTCCTTCGAAGACGTGGACGGTTCCACTTCTTCCCCCTCCGAAGATGTGGTCGATTTCACTTCTTCCTCCTCATCAGATGTTGAACACGTCTCCACATCCGATTGGTCCTCCTCCTCTTAGACCAATGAGCTCTTCTCTTTGAGCTCCTCCACTTCTTGTGCTTGTGTAGGATGTTCATAAAGAGCAATCACTTTGTTTCATAGCTCATGAGAACACTTGTACTCACTTACACACGACACAATATTAGAAGGTAATAGATTTAATACAATTCTAGTTACCTTCTTATCCACCTCCGATTATAGCCTTTGCTCCTCGGTCTAATACCGTGGCCGGAGGCGCTTGCCCTTCTTATCGATTGGAGCTTCGAAAGGAACTTTCAACATGGTCCAATGGTCCCAATCCATTTAGAGCCAAGTCTCCAACTGTTTCCTCGAATACTTGAAATATTCTCGATCATATAGAGGTGAGATTCAGATATCCTATCCTAATGGTCCATCCACATCCATCTTCTTCCTCTAGCACTTGCTCCTTCCGGCGATTAGTCCAATGAAGAGTGATCCCGCTCTGATACCAATTGTTGGGACTTTGATGCCCGGCTAGAGAGGAGGTGAATAGACGATCCACCCTGAATCGTTCATTTGCTTCCTACACTCGTTAGTGCACAGTGAAAATATAAATACAAAAGATAAATTAAAACAAGAAAACAAACCTAACACATTGATTTACATGGTTCAGAGATTAGGGCTCCTACTCGACAGCTGTCCGTAAGGTGGACGATCCCTTAATCCATCGGTTCATCAATCCCTAGAACTCCAACTAGCTTAATCCTCCTTCTCGATGGAGAAACCTCGCCACAATCTCTTGATCACACACAAGGATCACACATTCACACTGAGAGCTTTGAAGACTCTAATAGGCTTTAACCAAGTCTATTGTCATCACCCAAGCTAGCCATCCCAAGCTCCATTATATAGAGCTTGAGGGAAAACATCTAAGCTATTTTCCCAATACCAGTTGACTAGTAAAGTCACCAGTCGATTGCCTCTGTGGAAAATCGACCGTTACACCCAACGACTTGATACAGTCGACTAGTGACAAGACTAGTCGACTAGTCTACTTTTGTTGAGAGAATAGAAACATCCTGTTCACTCCCACCAATCGACTAGTAAAGTCATCAGTCAACTAGTAAATACTAAACCTAGGGTTTTACCTTCAGTACAATCTCTCATGTACTCGTCCTCGCCCGCACAACCTCGACCTTGCCTTCTAGCCTCCTCCATCAGTCTTGGGTCCCTCAGATGCTTCTCATCCTTCACGCCTTGCCTTTAAGAACTTCCTTCGGCCTCGTCCTTTGTTGTTGGGTCTTCCATTGCCAAGAGCTCCTTACTTCAGGACTTCAACCTTGCCAAGTCACACTTGGACTTACGTTGTTGTTCCTGTCTGAAGGCGTGAAGCTGGAAAATCGGGGATGTGGTCATCTCGCTGATTGGATGAAGACCTCACTCCTATCTACAAAACAAATGAAACCAAGGAAGGAGTCCCTAGTGTTGACCCTCCGACGCTCAAGTTAGAGACAGAAGAAGAGGAATAAAAAATATTAGGGATAAAGATGAATCCTTACCTTTCTTCATACCTAGCATACTCTTTTATACATGTTTTAGTGACCCTTCATATGCCTCTGTTTAATAATATTAATTTCAGATAAAAGACATCTTTGTCTTGGCTTCTCCGCATTTAATGATAGATGGAGTGTTCTCTTTTGTTTTCTCTTCCACTTATTAAGTATTTGTTTTTTCATCTTTTATTATATTGGTTCATTACACTATCAACGACATACCTCGAGCCGGACGAGTGGTCCGCTTAACTCACTCTCCTATCGATCGGGCTAACCAGATGCTGTTTTATCCAAACGGCTGACCGGACAGTGGTTCATCTGATCGACCTATATAGCCCCCTCTCACTTGGGCGACGCGATTGAGCTTCTGAGCCCTAATGTTGACTATTTTGACTTTGACCTTGATAATCATGATTTTGCTATATTATTTTGATTCATAATGCATATCTTTAATGGTCTTTTCATAGCCTAATCTCACATTTTACATTATATTTCATAATTGCATGTGATCTTGGACTTAATTGTAATTTAGTCAATTATCATGGTATTTGATGCTAATCTTTGTTTATTATTTTGTAGGCATCAAAAGGATCATGGACCCGATCAGATCAGGCCATACTTGGGCTTAAATCAAGGGCTAATCAAGTTGATCAAGTCTTGGAGTATTTTGGACCGTCCATTGAAGATTAAGTAGATATGAGCCATCCGTCAAGCATCTGGTCCATCCGACCTAATGAGGAGTACATCTGGACCGTAGATGAAGATCAATACTATTGGATCAGATTTTAGGCTATTTTCCACCGTTGATCAAGCTTTGAAGCATCTCAGCCGTTGGATTAGATCTGAGGAGATTTAAAACCCGCGTGAGAAGCTACAGTGTTCGGGCTTGGCATCCTCACGATTTTTACTACAGCGTTGTCTTCTTCTTCTCCGTGGTCGAGTTCTCATTCTCCAATCCAGACCCAAGAGTTAGCATTCTTCATCGGCGGCGGTTCCTGAGCTCCGGCGATCATCGTCCGAGGGCACAGAAGCGGCAGAGGGTGTTCCCCAGTCCGTGAAGTTGTGTTTTTGTCCATTTTCGCAATTCGGATGCAGGGGCATTCTCTGATCCGCGATTTCCATCACACCGGAGCTAGAAGGGCGTTCTCGGAGGCTCCGATCACACTTCCGTTTCCCCATTCCATCAGCGACTACGACATTGATCTGATCAATCAATTGGTGTCTGCAAATTTCTAGATTCCAGCTCTGCTTCTTCATGCGATGTGGATTCCACTCGGGTGTGAGCTGTATGGGCATTCTCTGAAGCTTTGATCATCCGATGGATTAGTTGATAGCTCAAGATTCAAGGCCGATTACCAGAAGGGCGTTCTCTGCGGTGGTTCTGTAGTGACAGCAGGGTGAAGAAGCTGCCGCAAGGATTTGGGTTTGTGGAATGTTTAGGTTTTCGTTTTCCTTATTCTTTGTCTTTGAATTGTCTCAAACTTGCTCAGATCACCAGATCTGATTTATTAGCTTTGCAATTTCATCTTTGTTTCAGTTAAGTTTGCAATTCAGTACTGTTCTCTGTTTTTTGCTTGAACCTCTAATTTCTTGCTAAATTTTGCAATCTGGAACTTGTTTAGCTACTAACAAAGTTTGCTATCTGATTTTGATACTTAGCATTTGCCATTTGATTTCTTTGAACCATAGCAATCTGAGTTTAGTCTAACTTCTGGATTAGTTACTTAACTAGTTTGTGTTTTGAATTAGAAGTTCTTATTATCAAGAGTTTATTTTGTGTTAGTTACTTATCCGTAGCATATGTGATGACTGTGATTTAGTTTGCATGATGGATGTTTAATTTGCACTCTTGAATGTTGCCTCTGTTCAACTTTATTTTGTTGGAGCTCTTGAGTTTGGTTACTATATGAGTGTGAATTGAAGATGTGGAAATTGACTCATTTGATTCAATAAAGCATTAGAATCAGAATTTAATTGTAATAAGCTTAATGAGATGCAAGAGAATGATGTTTAGATGATATTTACCTTCTTTCAATTCTATTCTTGATTTTAATGGATGAATTCAAATTGTTATGTGAATCAAATGGAATTGATATACGAATCTTGTTGATGTAATAATTTGATTGGAACTAATTCTAGAATGCACACAATTTACTAGTTACCCTTGGAAAAATACGACTTGGGACTCCTTACTACGACACGTTTTATCTTTAGTTAATTGGGTTCCAATCTTTATCAATTTGGGGTGCTTTGGGTCCCAATCTTTATCAATTCGGTCGTGATTTTCTTCTACAATGACTTCGTCTTCTTCGCACGATCTGTAGCTCCCGTTCTCCACTTCAGATCCAGATGTCAGCGTTCTTCACCGGCGGAGATTCCTGAGCTCCGGCGTTCATCGTCCAAGGGTACAGAGAGCGGCAGAGGCGTTCCCAGCTCGCGAGTTGATTTCTGATTCATATTCGGATCATAGGCGAGAGGCATTCCCAGATCTGTGATCTCCATCAGCATCGGAGCTCGAGGGTGTTCCCAAAAGCTTCCGATCGCATTTCTGATTGCCACTCCATCAGCATCTCCAGCCGATCTGATCAATCGGGTGAGTGAAGCAACTTCAAGATTCAACCTCTGTTTTCTTCTTGTGATGTGGATTCCTTTCGGTTGTGAGCTAGAAGGGTGTTCTCTGAGGCTATGAACATCCGTTCGGATTAGTTGATAGCTCAAGATTCAGAGCCAATTGTCGAAGGGCGTTCTCAACGGCAATTCTGTAGTGATAGCAGGGAGAAGAAGGTTTGCGGCAAGGATCTGTGGTTTGTGGAACGTTTAGAGTTTTTATTTTCTTTATCTTTGTCTTTAATTTGTTCTCAAATTTGCTCAGATCCTAAGATCTGATTCAATTTTCTTGCTATTTTTCTTGTTTCAGTTTACTGCAATTCTATTTCTGATTTTTTTTCTTATTTTCAATTCTGTTTTTCTTAACATTTCTGAACTTGTTGAATTTCTGCAATTCCACCAAATTTTTAACTATTAACTTAGTTTGCAATCTAATTGTAATTTTTGTCTTGAATTCCATGTTTTGGGTTCACAAATTAGGGACAATTTCAATTCAAAAACTTAGAAACATTTGTTCTATGCACTTGATTTGTTGTGACTGTAATGGAGTACAAATGTGAATGTTTAACCTGAGCTTTTCATTTTTCACATTTTATTAAACACTATTGAATGAGAGCAAGAATTGAAGACTAGTTGTATAAGCTTGATTGTTGAATTTGACTGTTATGGTGAATTGGATGTGATCTGGGTTTCTACAAATGTGTTTGGGCTAAAAGAGTTTGTTCTTACTGATATTGTAAATTGGAAATTGGTAATTGACTTATTTGTCTCAATGATGCTTTGAATCCGAATTTACTTGTTGTTAACTTGATGAGGTGGAGTTGAATCATGTTTAGATAAGATTAACTTTCCTTTGATTCTATTCTTGATTGAATTAGTTTACTTTGAAGATCTAGATGAATTTCTATTATAATGTGAATCAAACGGAAGTGCCTAATTGACCTTGTTGATGTAATAATTCAATTTGGAACTAATTCTAGAATGCGCACACATACTAGTTATCCTTGGAAAAATACGACTTGTGACTCCTTACTATACGTGTTATTTTAGTTAATGTGAGTTTCCAATCTTCATCAATTTGGGGTGCCACGTGACATGTAAAATGGCCAACACCAAATTTTGACGTCGTTGCCAGGGAGCAACTAACTAGTAGTGTGTGTTTATTTTGGATTGATCATTGAATGATTTTAATTTGTTAGCATCTTGATTGATTGTTTATTTATTTTTGTATTTTCATGTTGGTTTGTTCTTGAATTTTTAAGTGCTTTTATGTTCATATTTTCATGAGTTTGAAACTTTATGCTCTTGAGTCTTCGAATCTTGAGTTTTAGTGTTGTAGTGAAGAACAGGAGATTTCTTTAGCATGGATCCATATTTTCAGAATTTTGGAGGTGGAATGGAAAATCAATATTTTTAGCCTGAGTATCAGTTTTACCCAAACATGGATCAACAAAATAGGTATGAATCATTTTCAAATGATTTTAATGCTAATTGGGTGGATAATTCATGTTTCAGGTATGAAAATGCACAAGGACCATTTATTGAGTCATATCCAGTCTACCAGAATTCATATGGGTTTTAAGAAGTTTCAACATCATTTTTGCCAAATTCTTTTCAACAAAATGATCCTCAGATGGATGAGTCAACATGGAAACTCAGGGAGATTATGCAACAAATGAGTGAGCATCAAGAGCAATAATTTTCAAGGATACAGAACATTTAGATTCAGTTAGATCAAATTGCATCATCTATTAATCAGCTGCAAGCACGAAATTCCAATGGAGAGATGGAAAGTAGCGATTCTATCAGGCCTGACCCTACTCCTATCACTTCACATGATTTTTCTAGTAATTTTTGTGATAATGATGTAATTATGCAAATTTCTGATCCTAATGATTTTGTTGTTGAAGATGTTGATAGTGATCAGGTTCTGAACATATTTTTGAAGATGATTTAAGTGTAGGGGATTGTTTACTGGAAGTATTACCTCAAGAATCACCAAGAATTGAAGATGTAAGTGTAGGGACTTGTGCTATGGAGCCAAGCACCCAAAAATCACTACATGAAGTTGTACAGCCACCTGAACCATCACTTGAACCAGAGCTTGAGCATTTACATGATGAAGAGGAGGCAACAATCACCACTCTAGGTACCTTTCAAAATGACAAGGTGAGTCTTTCTTGTGATTTTTCAGAAAATTCAATAAAGGTACCATTTGTTGATTTTATTAGTTGTGATTCATTTCTTGACAAATCTTCTATCAAAACTAATATTCTCCTATTTTCTTTTAATCCCACATATGTATGGGAGTTCTTGTCTTTTATTGATGTTGTAGGAGAATACAAGCTTCCGGAGTGGATGCTTGAACTGAACCGCCTAAGACCTCCAGAAATAATTTGCAATGGAAAAATGGTCAATAAAAAGAAGTTAATCGCAATCAAGGATACTTCACTTTCGGTGTGGATTCTTTTACTAAATCTTCTTCAACCGCCCAGAGTTAAGGGGAGTTTGTTCCTTGCTTTTATTTCTTTTTGCTTTATACATTTTTTTAGTTTCATTTTCCTATATTTGTATTTTACTTCCACACTTTACTTTCATACTTTGCATTTTGTTTAGTATATAACATTCCATTTGAATAAAGTCTCCATGTGAATTTTTCTAGTAATGCTTTTAAGATGGTAAAAACTTCTTAAATTTGATCATCAATTTTAGGTAATTGTACAAGATTGGATGCTTTACTTGCATGATATTGATTAGTTTGGTGGTGGATTCCATTTTGATCAATTAAGCTTGATTGCATAAAAATACCTAGAGATGACCACTTTAAGCCTAATCTTTATTATTAATTTTGTGTGGCATGCACTCATAGCAATTGAAACTCTAGAACTTGCTTTGCTTCTTTTCAAAGTCACAATAGCATATGTGTGCATGGAAATTGAGGATTTTGTCAATTTTGTTTCCCTTCATACTTTCCAATTCCTTTCCTCACAATTTTCTTTATACATTCTCATCTAGCATTCAAAATTTTGATTGCCTTCGCTTGTAATTATTTCATGGAGAGTTTGGATGAATTGCTTGATGAGTTAGCTAGACTAGATGTACAAAGATTTAAGTGTGGGGGAAGTGTACTCTATTGAAATCTTAAGGATTGAAGAGTGGCTAATGGCATTTTTCATCAACGATTGCTAGAAGGAAAAGGAGTAGATTCTGTGAAGTGAAGTGGCACATTGAATTAATCTTAATTTCAGAATTCTGCTTACACATACTCAGAATTTAAGCATCAAATCAGAAATGAAACTAATTCAGTAAACATATAAGTGAATGCATTGTTAAGAGAGGAAGCTTAGTGTTTTGATGTGCCAATAATTGATATAATTGATTGTGAGAAGAAGTTTTGTGAACAGCTTGGAATTCCGGGAACTGAAGTTAGGGTCAGCTTTCATTTAGCTTTGGAGATCTGCAGAAATTGAAGTACAGAGCTGGAAATTCTGTATCAGCTCAGTATCAAAATTTAGAATGCAAGATCTAAATGAGTGGGAGTTTAGTTGAAAATTAAGAATATGCTGAAACAAATGGTACGCTTACCTTTAATAGCATTTGCAAGATAAGAAGAGATAAATTCAGGAATCCATATGGACACAAAACAATGCAAGAACAGTGAGTTGTATAGCCACTAGAATGGGATTTTCATGAACCATAATTCGGAATTCAATTAGTGGGTAGCATTTCATTGACACAACACTTGAGCATTGCATCGTTTACTCTGAAAACTTAAAGAAAAGGGCGACATTTAACACTCAAAACAGTGAGGTTAAAAGCTGGAAATAGAATTCAAAAACATATGGAAATAAGTTGTGCAACTTTTTCATTATCAGCCTTAAGTGATTTCTGAAAACAATGTTAAATTCAAGACTAAATTATGGATTCCTGAAAGAGCTAGCTGGTGGCTGTAGATAGCTGAAGCTGAGTCCAATGATTAAAATTTATTAAAGCTGAGTTGGTACTTCATTAGAATCTGATATAGCTACTTCATAAGTGAAGAACCGAGGCATTGGGAAGAGATAGAAATTCTGTTGCTGAGTTGGTAGAAACTGAATCTTAACTCCTATAAAGTCTTATTGCTAGAGTTAAATGTGCAATGAAACAATGAAAAAATCTGGAAGGAGGAATATGCTCCTGGAAATTGAACAAAAGCCTCAGATGGATGTTATATATTTTTGAAAGGAATCAAATTCTTACATTTCTAGTTTGATGTATCAATGGTGTGCCAAACTTGGTTGTGGAATTTTGGTTAGGAAGAAGCTAATGAGGAAAGGAAGAAAAGTGATACTGGAATATGTTACAAGGTTCTGTGATGCAAAGTTGAAAGGAATAAGATCCTCAACTTATTGCAATCTGCAGCAACTAGTTTTGAAGAAGTCACAAGCAATATGATTTAAGAAATGCTATTCGAATCTTTGATATGGTTCATAAGTGAAACAAGGTTATTGCATGCTGGAATTCTGTACGAGCTGCAGGAATAAAATCTTGAACAATGACATGCCTGATACAAGTTTTGTGCCAATTCTTTATGCTATTTTTGATCAGCATGGTTATGAAACTAAGTGCCTATTAATTGAGTGTCGAATGATTCCCTTTTCTATGTCTGAAACTTAATACTAAGCTACAGAATTAGTGGTTGTCATGCTGGAAATCTGATTACCATGGATCAAATTCAAAGTTGATTGAATAGAGTAGACTGTTAGAGAGTTGTTGATATATCAATGAAGTTGTTCGCAGAGGCAAACTGAGAAAACAAAAAGCAAGCTGGGATTGTTGCAGAATTTAAAAAATAGTATCTATTGGGTGCTGGAAGATCTGATTCACAATAGATTGATTTAAAAGTGGAAAGCATTGCTGTAACACACTATAGTATGCTCCTACACTTGAATTGCTGAATCCTGTGCCAATTTGGAGAATGAGGGGTTGCTGAAATCAGAATCAGAATTCAATTTCATTGAATCTGATTTTGGCAGTTGTGAATCTGATTATATCAGCATCAGTATTCAAGATGCTGTTAAATGCCTGATTTGAATCCTAAAACAGAAATTCTGTTTGGAAAGGAGCTGAATTATGGAAATGCAAAACTGAATTCTGGGAACTATGAATTTCAGAACCTGATAGGACTATAGAAATGCTGAGAATTGCATAAATGAAGCCAATGTACCAATAAGTACATGTGTTGTGCCAATTTTTCATATTGCTTCTGTCCGGAACATATATTGTAGATGAATTTTGCTGGAATTGAATTCTAGATTTCTGATTTTGAAGCAGTAAGAACTCCAGAAGTTGAATCTGCAGGATGAAAAATTTATGAGACTAAGTAGCAGAAATTTTGCAGGAACTCTTAAAAGATTTCTATATGACAGGAAGTAGTCCTTTTGAGTTGGAATTCAAGAACAACAATATGATTTTCTTGCAATCTTTGATAACCTGTACCATGATGCATGACCTAGAATTGTTCAATTGCACTGCAGTGCAGAAATCAGCAATTTGGTATGAGTTTCAAGAGATGATTTCGGAATGGGTTGCAGCAATTATCTCCTCAAAACACTTGCATTGTGCCAATTTTTAAGAAATCAGTAAGCAAATCAAAATCTGTTGTTGATGGGTTGATGTTTAATTCCCTAATTTCCGGAAATGTTGGAATGACATAGCTTTTATCTGAATGTTGTTGTTTATGTACAAATGGAGAATCAAATTGCAGAATTATTCCTAGTATTGAAATTGGCAGTGAGGAGCCTATTACAGTCCTATACTTTTGTGACAAATACAATTTCCTTTCAAGTTGAGTCCTGATGAATAAAAATCTGCTAACTCATTGAATTTACTGTAATGTAAGACTTGTTAGTTGATGTGTGCATTGTAAGAGCAGGACTTCTATTTGTCAAAGCATGTGTCAGATTTTTGTGGATTCAATGAACTAAATTCTTAAACATGTAGCTGCACATCTGATTAGTTGAAGTTTGGGCAGATTCTGTAAATTCCAGAACTTGATAAGAAAGGAATTTAGGAGCGGCAATTGATAGGAATTAAGAGGTTCTGTAATTTGACATTTAAAGTCTGTTGGTGCCAAATTCTATTGAGATTTTTGTTCAGCAAAAATCTACTATCATCTCTGTGCTGAATGGGAGTTTTAGTTAAGCTGAATACTTGGTTAGCAGAATTTGTCAAGCTAGAATTTGATACCAATATGTTTATGTTATTTTTGGATAGCAATCTAAATCTGAACTTCTAGCATTTCAGAGACAAATGAAATTCTCATCCTAGCTGGATTCTATTTGATTTAAACTGAAGCCACCTCAGAATCTTAATACTGAAACTTAGGCCTTCAAGGAATTGAGGATGCTTTGGATGAAAGCTCTGTACAATAGAGGCTAAAGAGTACAGAACTTCAAGTTTCTGAATTGCAGAAACATTCATCAAGTGCATGATTAGTGCACAATCTCTATGATGTTAAATCCAGAATTCAATGCCAAATGAGATATCCTCTCAAGCTAGATTTTTTATGACTTAAAATGAGATGTCCTTGAGTTGTCAATTTTGAAATTGAGTGCAGAATTTATAGTGAAGTTTTGAATTCTAGAATTGGTTCCCATCAAAATCTAATTTCAAATTGAATACATCTATTCCCATAAGTGCACTACAACAATCAAAATCAAGATCTAGGAAGGTTCATTCTCATCTAAATCTGGTTAGATGGAGTGTTCTCTTTTGTTTTCTCTTCCCCTTATTAAGTATCTATTTTTTCCTCTTTTATTATATTGGTTCATTACACTATCAACGACATATCTCGAGCCAGATGGGTGGTCCGCTTAACTCGCTCTCCTACCGATCGGGCTAACCAGACGCTGTTTTATCCAGACGATCGACCGGACAGTGGTTCATCTGATCGACCTATATAGCCCCCTCTCACTTGGGCGACACGGTTGAGCTTCTGAGCCCTAATGTTGATTATTTTGACTTTGACCTCCACCATGGTCATTGACCCGTGCCAGGTGGGCTCCTCCTTACTGCTGCATTACAAGCCTCCCCTTCAAGTCTAGTCGAAGGAGGCTACAAGTACGACTGGCTGGACAAGAAGATGTGTGTTTAGTGAATTTAAGGTCTGTTCGGCACATATGTTTTAGTGGCCGATCATACTGTGCTTGGTCTTTAATCACTGATCGGCCTACAAGCCAACACCGCTCAGCTTCATTTTACCATTGTCGGGTTCATCCTTGTGACCCGTTCTTTGCGACGATCGGGACGATGAGCAGCAACACTTGCACTTGTTTTCCTTTTCCTTACGCGTCCTCGGGCGAGCTCGGTCTTGGCCAACATCGTCCAAATTTCTTGAAGGCTGTGTAAATCCCTGATAATTATGGCTGAGTACGCGGCCATACCTTTTTAATTAAGCTCATTAAATGTTATCCGGTGATCGAAGGACATGTGTCCCTCACTGCCGCCGCACGCTTGATATGACAGGCAGATATCCTCTTGCAATGAAGCGTGCACCTTTTCAAAATCAACGATGGGATCTGCTTCTAGATTTCTATAGCTTTGGATCGGACGGCTGAGATCGATCGATCGCGAGGTTTATAAACCTCGCGTGTGTCGTCGTCTTCCTCTGCATCTTCATCTTCGAATTTTCCAGCGACACTGCGTTCTTCTTGTTGGATCGTGAAAGCGTTAGAGGGGGGGTGAATAGTAATCAAAAAATTATCGTATCGAATTAGAGTAAGCACAGCGGAAGAATAAAAGCAAAATAATGCTAACACAAACCAATTTACTTAGTTCAAAGCCTTGGTCAACTCATACTCCAAGGCTCGCACTCGTTGAGTGCTTTCGTTGGGAAATCACTAATAGTTCACAAAATCAGATTACAATATTAAGTACAAGAACTATTAAGAAAAAATATCGACAATAATGAAAGAAAGAAAACTTTAGCAGGTTGTCAGAGAAGCAGCATCGCAGGAGCACAACGTAGTAGAGCAATCGTTGGAAGACGTTGTTGTACTTGCTCCAGGGCTCACCCTCCTTATATAGGAAGCTTAGGACGCCCAGATCCTTTCTGGGCGCTTGGACTGTGACGTATCCCAGCCAACCAGTGAGCTCCACTTGCGACGACTGCGACGGGATAAGATTTGCACTCTGGGCGCCCATACCCCTTCCGGGCGCTCGAAGGTCCGGGCGCCCGCACCCCCATTTTCTAGCAATCAACTTCCTTCAAGAAAACTTTAGTCCGAGGCAAATGCAAATTATACTATCCTGCAAAACAAAGTGTTAGCACAGTTATAGTAAAAGAATAATAATTAGATTCCGTCTCACTGAGACCGGAATCTAGTCAAGATCTCAACTTATATTTCTAAAATGGTTCTAAGTTGGATCAACGTCTAAGTTCTCTAAATGAGAATGCGTCCTCATCAAGTCACTCCCCTCTAGTGACTTACCTTAACTTACTGTCAGACGTCCGGTCAGCCCGTCGACCCATCTAGACTTCGTGCCAGCTATCAGGTCAGCCAGTCGACCTAGCTAGATTTCGTGCCAAACATTCGGTCAGTCCATCGACGAGTCTGGACTTCATGCCAGCTATCAGGTCAGCCCGTCAATCTAGTTGGGTTTCATGCTAGCTATCCAGTCGGCCCGTCGACCAGCTGGACTTCGTGCCAGCTATCCGGTCGACCTGTCGACCTAGTTGAGCTTCTCCTACACACTTCGTCAAAGTGTTAGATCACTATGAAACTAACTTAACCTACTTTGTCATTCATTAAAACCTGAGTTAGATCGTCAGTGCTAACAGCACCAACACTTCTTTCTTTCCGGCGATTGTAGTGATTTCTCTAATAAGCTTTCTATACCCTTTAACCGGATCTATTCGTTGTTCTTATCATCCTTTCTTTCAATCGAACTTCTTCATTGTTTCTTGTCGATGTTTATTTCCAATGGCAAGCTCCTCTCAACCTCCTGTCTCTGTCCCTGGGCTTTGGTACACGTCCATCGAGTCCAAGTTCGACGGAGGCGATGCTGAGAGTTTGAGAGTTGCCTTTGAAATTCCCTCCGATTATCAAATCGGTCTTCCTTCAACTTTCGATCACCCAAACGAGCCACCTCTGTGCTTTGTATGCTTCTTTAGGGATTAATTTACAGCTGGTCTACGGTTCCAAATCCATCATTTCTTCTCTACCGTGTGTAAATATTTTCATATTTCTCTCTATCAACTAGTGTCAAATTCCTTTCGACTACTGTGTGGGGTTGTCATTTTGTTCCTCCTGCATGGCATTCCTCTTACTCCTCAACTCTTCCACTAATTTTATTATCCCAAATTATCCGGGCTAGGGACTTTTCTCTTCCAGGCTTGAGTGGACCTAATTTTCTTTGATAAGATGACATCCTCGAACAAACATTGGAAGGATTACTACTTCTTTGTTCGCTTTCCTGAGCGGCCGAACTTTCCGACCAAGTGGCAATTAGAGGTGCCGAACCCTCTCGAGCTGAAGAAATACAAGAGCCGCTCAAACTACTTCCATGCAGCTTCCAACTTGGTCGGCCAGAAATACCATATCCATAAATTGTCGTTAGAGGGTGTCCTCTACATGTTTAGCTTGAGCTCGATCCACACAAAGCTTTCGTCCAGCCTAGGTGTGCTCTTTCTTTTCCCCAACTTTTAAATCTAACTGATTTTTCTTCCTTTTGTGCAGCTCAAATCATGTTGCGAGCACGTCTAGCCGGCAAGTGTAAACTTGCGGACACAGACATCAATGTCGGGGCTATGGTCGAGCTAGAGAGCCATGGTCTGCAGTCGATCGGTTACAACGAGGATCCGCTTAGCGAGGAGGAGGGAACTCATATGTTGGGGAGCGGTGCTGGAGGAAGTCGGCTAGCCGTGAGCAATGCAGCGGCTGCAACAACGGATTTTTTGCCTGAACGACCGTTCATGGTCCTGATAGCGGTCACTTCGGAGTCAACGACTTCTGATGAACCCCTGCAACACCGCAAGAGGCGCAGAACGGAAGGGGGTTCCGCTCAATTTGCGACTTCCACCTTGTAGCTCCAGCACCGATCGTTTCTCGCCCCCCTTCCGAGCTGGGCGAAACCTCCGCGCCTGCTCCCGATCTAGGAGTCCCTGTGCTCCCAGGCTCTATATCTTCTGACCCGACACCATCACTGTCCGGTCTACCTGAGGGATTAATAGTTGCACCGCCAGTAGCCTTCATGCCACCCCCTTTGCCAGCGACACATGTGTCCCGCGTTCGACCAACGTCATTGCCTCATTCGGCTGGTAGAGCAATGTTAGCCCCGTCCACTCCGAGCGGTCGACGCCACATAATGGCAGTCATTCATCTACCTACGGATGAGTGGCGTGCCTCGGACAACACTAAATCCCGAGCCCCTGAGCACCAGATAATTATCCAGGGGCCGCTTGCATAGATATGGGCCGACGCTAGGGCTTGCGTGGCGGTCATTCCTCCGGGGACACTCACCGACAGTCATATCCAGATGTCCACTGGGGTGAGCATTTTACTTGTAAGTTCTGATTTATTTCCTCTTGGCTCCAATACTTTCTCGAGTTCTTTGCAGTATTGAGTAGAGAGCTTGACCATATGCCAAAGGTTCACATTTTTAGAGCAAGAAGTCAAGCAATTGTGTGCACTGAGCGGCCAATTGTCTGCTTCCCAAGTGCAGCTAGAGAAGATGAGTGTTGAGATGGCTCAACTAAGAGCCGATACCAGTAATAGCTCCGAGTAGCTGGAGGCGGAGAAGAGCAATGGCGCTGAGCAAGCTGCTCAATTGGCTCGGCTTGATAAACAGGCCAGCTCCTTCGAGTCCAAGCTTAACATGGCCAACACCAGGAAGCTCCGGGACATCGAGCGTTTAAAGATCAAAAATAAGGAGTTTCGAGTGCTAGCTTAAAACCTGAAGGATGTGGAGGCCTTGTTAAACGCCGAGAGGGAGAGTAGGTTAGCCGAACGCTCCGCCTCGAAGATCAAGCTCGACGCCAAAGATGAAGGGTTAGCCAATTTGAAGGAAGGGTTGAAGGCCTCTCGAGCAGTGTTAGAGACTTATCAGGGAGCTGAATCGAGCATGTTCGATCTCATGAAGCAGGCCTATATTAGTGTGGCTCTGTGGCCCACCGATCGGCATAATATTAATTGCCTGGATGAGTCATTTTTTTATCTATCTCGGGTCTATAGCTACTGCTCGATTTTTTGATGTAGACGTAGAGTTTAAGGTCGCCGCTCGACAGTTGAATGACGTAGTTGGGGGTTTAAGGTTGCCGCTCAACCACGACAAGAGTTTAAGGTCATCGTTTGACCGTTGATGGTGACAAGAGTTTAAGGTTGCCGCTCGACCGTTGATGTAGACAAGGTTTTATAGTCGCCGCTTGACTATTGACGGAGATAAGGGTTTAAGGTTGCCGCTCGACCGTTGACGGAGATAAGGGTTTAAGGTCACCGCTCGACCGTTGATGGCGACAAGAGTTTAAGGTTGCCGCTCGACCGCTGACGATAGAGATAAGGTTTTATAGTTGTCGCTCGACTATTGATGTAGACAAGGGTTTAAAGTCGTCGATCGACCATTGACGGAGACAAGGGTTTAAGGTCGCCGCTCAACTGTTGACAGAGACAAGGGTTTAAGGTCGTCGCTCGACCATTAATGGAGACATGGGTTTAAGGTCGCCGCTTAACCGTTGATGGAGACAAGGGTTTAAGGTCACTGCTTGACCGTTGATGGCGACAAGAGTTTAAGGTCGTCACTCGACTGTTGACAGAGATAAGGTTTTATAGTCGCCGCTCGACTATTCACGGAGACAAGGGTTTAAGGTCACTACTCGACCAATGATGGAGACAAGCGTTTAAGGTCGCCGCTCGATCGTTGATGGCGACAAGAGTTTAAGGTCACACTCGACCATTGATGGAGACAAGATTTTATAGTCACCGCTCGACTATTGATGTAGACAAAAGTTTAAGGTTGCCGCTCGACCGTTGATGGAGACAAGGATTTAAGGTCGTCGCTCGACCATTGACAGAGACAAGGGTTTAAGGTCACCGCTCGACCGTTGATGGAGACAAGGGTTTAAGGTCGCCGCTTGACCGTTAACGGAGACAAGGGTTTATAGTCGCCGCTCAACTTTTAACTTGGCCGATCAGCTCAAGAGTCTGGAAAACTTGTTTCTTATTCATGTCTATCTTGCATCCAGAATCTATATGTACTTACGCACCTCTCATCCGACCCTATAGGGTTAGAGATGATTCGTGCTGCATGGCCGCTCGAGCCACCTTCCGTCTTCGTCCTCCAAGTAGTAGGCCCCCGAGCGTAGTTTTTGTATGACCTTGTAAGGTCGTCCCCATGATACCTCAAGTTTGTGACATCACTGACCAACTTGATTTTCTTCCACACCAGATCTCCACTTGGAAATACCTTGAGATCACCCTTCGATTGTTGTCACGCCCCGAGGAAATCTCTGTCTGAAGAAATTTTGGTAGCACCTCCCCTGTACGGGTGACAATCTGAAACATTTCTACAGGCATAATATACATCAGCCACAGGCGGCTGGAATATATACACAACCACGCAGTTTGTATCATCAGCCCACTCGGCTGGAACAAAAATAAACAACCACGCAGTTATATCTACGCTGCTACACAGGTCAAATATCGATGGTCAAATACGAAGATCTAAAGTACACAGGTCAGATAGGATATCAAAAACCTAGGTCTTGAACATAGCAAGCATGGTATGTCACTACCCCTCTGAGCATATATATATAATCATGTGGGTACTAACATAAAATGCATAACAGATGAGCAAACAAGCATGTAACAGGTATCCAAAAGTGACATACCGAAACAATGACGAACATAATTATTACTAAAAGTTATGACCTACTAAACATATCAACAAGACATATCAAAAAGATAAGTCAAGGTACCCGCCTCCGATAAGAGGATCGTATCCGGTCCAATCCGATGTCAAGATGCTCGTCTCAAACCAACTTCCCAAATTTGGATGCTCCTTTGTAGGCTCACACCCGAAGAAAACCTGCCATTGGTAAACAATGGCTGGAGCTAGGAGAAACTGCTACCAGAAAAACTGTAATAGGATCAACAATGGTCGGCCAAATAACTCCACAAACATCCCTAACGAAATAATAGAATTCAAATGACTATAAACCTTACCTAAATCTGAATGTCTCAGCTGCTGAACCACTGCTAGAGAAAAAGACAATCCAGCTATCCCTCAAATCTAGCAGCCAAAAAACCCTAACTGAGTCCACTGATTTCCCTCAGATGGAATCCAAATGCGTCTGCGGTGGTGAACTAGGGCAGAGGGCACTAGGCATCGGGAGGTGACTGCAGTAGGTAGTAGTGGATCGATCAGTGGGGCATTCGGCTGCTATAGACCCAATCCAGGGCACACCGGAGAGATCTAGTGGTCGACGTTGCTCTGTTCGACGGCGGCAGCCTGGTGAGGATGGTCGGCGATCGATTAGCCCCCAATTGCAGGCACTGGAACCATATGCAAGAGTTGCGACAATGCTGACAGCATCTAGGGCAGAGAAGCTTGGGTTGGTTGCACGGGAGAGAAGGGAAGATGGGCGAATCCAACTAGGGCAGGGGGAAGAGCTCAAACCCTCGGTGGCCGACGATCGGTTAGCGCTGAGGTATGCTTCGGGTGGTGGCACGAAGAAGCGAAGAGGAAACTAGCGGCTGGCGACCGGTGTTGGCCGTAGCAACTGGGGCGGCGCGAGGGAAAGGGAAAATCGGCGCTGCTCTGTCGGAAGAGAGGAAGAGACGCGGAAGCAGACACTTGGCCGGCGTCGATCAGAGAGGAAGGGAAAAGAAGAACCGTCGCTTGTGGCGTCGGTTAAGCAAAGGAGGAGACGGCGTCGCATGGGTTAGGGCACGGGAATAAGAGGAAAAGAAAAGGAATAAAAGAAAAGGAGAAATAAAACTTTCCCTCTTTAAAATAGGGTAGCCTAAACAGGCTTTTCTGGACCCCATTTTTATCCCCGTTAACTCGTCCATACGAGCTCCGAAAAATTCTCAAAAAATTTCCAAAAAGTCTAGAAAATTCCCTTATTATTATTCTCTATTTTTCGGTATTTTACATTCTCCCCCACTAATAAAAATTTGGTCCCCAAATTTTGTTATCTACCATCAGCAAATACTAATAACAGGTAAAGAGTATAAAATGCTGAACGGCAAATTAAATCACATACCTCAAATGAAAAGATGGGGGTATCAAGCTCGAATAGTATCCTTGAGCTCCCAGGTAGCCTCTTCGTCTGTATGATGTTGTCATCCGACTTAACTAGTCGGATAGTCTTGTTCCGCAACTGACGCTCTTTCCGGTCCAGAATCCGTACCGGAACCTCCTCATAGGTAGCTTCAGGCTGGACGGGGCTGGGATATCTGTCAGTACATGTGTCGGGTCGGGTATGTATCGCCTCAGTATAGACACATGGAATACATCATGAACGCCTGTCAGGGACAGTGATAATGCCAGACGGTAAGCTATGGCTCCAATCCTCTCCAAGATCTAGAAAGGTCCAATGTATCGTGAAGTTAGCTTACCTCTGAGGTCAAATCTCTTCACCCCTTTCATGGGAGAAACTCGCAAAAAAGCATGGTCGCCAATAGAGAACTCCAAGGGTCTACGTCTCCAATCAGCATAACACTTTTGGCAACCCTGCACCTCTAACATCCTCCGTCTGATAGTACGGACTAACTCTGCCTCATGCTGAGCTCTATGAGGTCCCAACAGCTGGGCCTCCCCAATTTCATCCCAGAGGGTGGGTGTCCGACAGGGTCTACCATACAATGCTTCAAAACGGTGTCATCTAGATAACCGAATGAAAGCTGTTGTTGTAAGCGAACTCTACCAAATGGCAAATAGTCCTCTCAACTGTTTCCAAAATCCAATACACAAGACCTCAGCAAGTCCTCTAGAGTCTGAATAGTCCGCTCCGACTGTCCATCTGTCCGCGGATGGAAAATTGTACTGAAACGGAGATAAGTGCCCAAGGCCTGCTGCAGACTTTGTCAAAAACGAGACGTGATCCGGGGTCTCTATCCGAAATAATAGTCAACGGGACACCACGTGATCTAATGATCTCCCGGCAAAACAGATCTACCACTCGATCCAGGAAATCTGTCCTCCGAATAGCTAAAAAGTGCGCGGATTTGGTTAATTGATCAACGATTACCCAAATCACGTCATGGTCTCGTCATGTCCTCGACAAACTCACCACAAAGTCCATAGTAATATGTTCTCATTTCCACTCAGGAATAGAAATCTGTTGAAGTAAGCCGACAGATCTCTGATGCTCGGCCTTCACTTGCTGACAGACAAGACATCTAGCTACAAAATCCGCGATGTCTTCCTTCATACTGTTCCACCATAGGAACGCCTCAAATCTTGATACATGGAGGTCCCGCTTGGATGGATCGCAAATCGAGAACGATGAGCCTCCTGAAGTAGCTCCGACAAAATCGGTTGAGACTAAGGTACGCACAATCTACCTTGGAAGTATGTAATACCCTCCTCGTCTCGTGTGAACTCGGTCTGCTGCCGGAAGCTATTTGACTGCCTATATTTTGCAAATGTTGATCACCAGCCTGGCCTCTCGGATCCTCGTCCTGATCGACGACTGAGCAACCATGGTAACCAGAATACCCTGCTCTGTCTGTCCCTGCTCCTCAAGGTCTAACTAAGAGAAACCCTGAACCAAGTCTGTAACTGAAACTTGGTGGCAAGCCAAAGTCCCTCTAGACTTCCTGCTGAATGCATCGGCAACCACATTAGCTTTTCCTCGGGTGATAGCTAAAGGTCCAGACATAGCCTTCAGGAACTTCATCCATCTCCTCTGTCGGAGATTAAGTTCCTTCTAATTAAATAGATACTTGAGACTCTTATGGTCAATGAGAATCTCAAATGTAACTTCATATAAATAATGTCATCAAATCTTCAAGGCACAAATAATGACGACTAGCTCCAGATCACGAACTGGTATTTCTTCTTATGCTCCTTCAACTATCGAGAAGCATATGAGAATACTCTACCGTGCTGCATCTGAACAGCACCCATACCCTGAAGAGATGCGTTGGTGTAGAGTACAAATCCGTTCTCTCCAGAAGTGAAAAACCCAAAACTGGAACCGACACTAATCTCCTCATCAACTCCTGGAAGCTGGTCCCGTAGTCCTCGGACCAAACTTTACGCCTTTCCTATTCAGGCGTGTCAGTGGCATGGCAATCCGAGAGAAACCATCAACGTATCTCCGGAAATATCAAGCCAGACAAAGGAAGTCGCGAGCCTCTTCTATAGACTCCGTCTACTCTCAACGGTAACAACCTCGATCTCCTGTGGAACCACGGTATACTCCTACTGGTGACCGTGTGTCTCATACATCTCACAGAAGACAACCAAAAATACGCACTATTGATCTTCACATCTAGACGTTTCCATCGAAACATCCCTAGAACTATGCAAAGATGATGTGCGTGACTCACTGTGGATCCGAAATAGATCACAACATCGTCAACAAAGACAATGGAAATCGATCCAAATATTCTGGGAATACCAAAATCATCAAGTCTCTGAAAACATCTAAGGCTTCCCAAACCCTAATGGTAAAATCAAAACACAAAATGTCTGTATCACAGATATTTCTAACCATAAGATCTCCGATAAAAAGTCGAAAATCTGATCACCAACAATATAAATCATCTAAGAATAAATCCTCCAGTGTGAGAGCAACGCTCCATCACACGAAATACCACATATGTGGGAGCAACGCTCTACCACAAGAAATCCTCCATATGTGGGAGCAACGCTCAACCACAAATAATCTGAAATATGTATCTACAATAAATATGGGAGCAATGCTCCGCTACAAGCAATCCGCAATATGTGTAACAACCCAAGATATGTGGGAGCTACGCTCTACCACAAACAAACCTAAGTGCCCAAGGCACCTAACTATCTAGCCAGAGACTACATGGGGTCGCTCTACCACAGATCACTGTGGGTAGCCTAGGGTATCACAATCCAGTAATCAAATCAATCTCATCGTCAACTCTATCCACATCGTAGTGAGTCACCCACTGATAAGAAACTTAGTTGACAGGGTAATCCAACAAATAACCTAATGCAGACACTCCACATCCTGCATTCAACATAAGTAGAATCATCATGTTGCTACCAACAATACACCTGGCACATATGTATACACAACATATGTATGATCGACATAATCCTCCAATTAGTACACACCAAAGATACTCACAACATAGGTATAAATCATCGTAATACCTCCAACAATGCATACCGAAACCGTGTGCATATATCAACATAAGTATAATCGTCAATACACCTCCAATAATACTCACAACACATACCAATTGAGTATAATCACTTAATACTTCCAATAGAGTCTAATAAACCCAAGTGTATCCATAAATCAAATATAATCCACAAAATACCTCGAATCTTACACCGAACATATCTGCACATAGCACATCTCTTATTAAATCGACCAGATACATCAAGAAAAATACCTAAACTCATGTGCACATCCCACAACATAGATTAAATTGAAAAGATACTTTCCATAATACATTCAGATATATACACCGAACTACATAGCTATGATCCACCAGGAACCTACAAACCATAACAGAACATGTATACATATACTACCTGCAAATGGACAGTCAACCACAGGATTCCTACAACACATAACAATCATAGTATACATGCAACCTAAACATGCAAAATCAGCATACTAGCTCAATCAAAGAGACCAACCCTATGCTACCAACACTCATGGGTTACGGGTATACCTAAACAAAAATCCTGCAAATGTATCAAGCAGGAATACATCAATCATAGATAGCCCAAAATAAAGTAGCCTAATCATCCAGTAACAACCCTGCTCTAGGTTCAATGGAACTAGTAGCGAACAAAAGAGATATACACGCCATGGTATAACATTGCAAGTCAATGTCGTACCCTACTAAGACTATATCTAATGGGGAAAATTTTAACATCATAAACCCAAATGTATTCTCCAAGTTATACACTAGTAACGATTGTATCTCATAAGTGTTAAGCAATTAGCTCTACACTTTCTTACATCAACGGGGTCACAAACCCCAATGCACCTTCTAAGTCATCCAACCAGGTATATACAGTCCATGGTCAAAATCTTCATGAAATAGGATACATCAGTCCTCTAAAACTGGTCGAGCCGACAACGATATACTATTATTTCAGTCATTTCCACGTCAGTACAAGTCATGTACTTAAATGTGCTATAGATACATAAATAAGCACAAATAACCCACAAATGACCCTCCACAATCATAAAGGTATATCGATCTATGACTACCCAAGTCGACAAACGTAATCAATCTTCTACTGACCGATCTAACATGAGTAAATAAATATTTACTGATGAAATTTATTAAAATAAAATGGTATACAACTGGCTAGGTCAACATAAAGATATAGATACTATCCATTACCCAACTAATAATAGCAGAGGCTGGTATGTATCTCAATCCGCTAACCAACTAGTAATAACAGAAACTAAAACTACTAGTGTATGATATGAAAAATCACCAGAAACTGTAATCCCTCAATCTCTATTAAGGTCGATCATCGTCAGTGGCTAACCCCTCACATGTAATATGGCTACAACATCAGACAGATACCAGGTACAAAGTGTTATAACTATCACAGTCAACAATGCATACACTAACTAAATAGTAGGATAACAGTTTACCAACATACCTCCTATAGCTTGGAGATGTCCTGCTGCTGCCAGGTCCCAAAACTCGAAAAGTCACATCGAGAAGACCAAAACACAAAATCTGAAACACCGGGAAAATAAGACTTGTAAGCCGATCTCTGATACCAAATAAATTGGTATCAGATAAATCTCGAAAATCCAGAACACATAGCAAGTATCGTATACCTGCTCTGATACCACTTAAATTGTCACGCCCCGAGGAAATCCCTGTCCGAAAAAATTTCGGCAGCACCTCCCCTGTACGGGTGACAATCTGAAACATTTCTATAGGCATAATATACATCAGCCACAGGCGGCTGGAATATACACACAACCACGCAGTTTGTATCATCAGCCCACTCGGCTGGAACAAAAATAAACAACCATGCAGTTATATATATATTTAACAGCCTACTCAGCTGTACTAAAAATCACAAACACAGCGGAAAAGGACAACACATACAACCCAAAACTAAAACTGCTAGCCGACTAGGCTTACACAACACAACAATATAACAACTCCAGAAACAAAATCGGAATACCACACTAATTACACCAATTATAAATACCGAAGTAAAAATACACAAAAGCATAGACATGTCTTCTGATGTGATGTGGGGATCGGCAGCCAGGATACTCCAAGCGTCTCCATAAATGACCTAGTACCTGAAAAAGATAGTGTCCACGGGGGTGAGTTCAACAACTCAGCAGATACCTAGTTGACATGTATAGTAAACTATAACAAATAGTAATAACTATGGAGTACAACCTCCTGATCAAAAGAAGGTAATGCATAATAGAAAAAGGCTGAATAGTACTGTACTCACCAGGGTCACCTATCAGAATAATCAGGTCGTCAGACCGGAAGTGTCATAAATCCTGTATGCATGTCAAACATATGCATCCATCCAAATGCAGCATATAAGTGCAGCAAACACAAGCAGTAAATGCATAAATGCGTATGATGCCAATGATGCGTCCTGGTCACCCCTAACGTCAGTCAGTCATCTCACACACAATGGTGAGACCGAGTGGGTAGGGCTGTGACAACCGTGCACTCTACCATCACTATACCTGATGAGTGACTGAGTGGACGGGATGCTGTCGAAGTACTCCTGTCCTCTGACCCCAAATCATAAATGGGGGAGCTCAATGCTCTCATCTCCCGGTACACGATGACGGGGAGGTATCTCTACTGGCTACCACGCTGAGTCACCTGACCAACGGAGCCAAACAGAGTCCACCGTCTGTCGGCTACTACGCTGCTACACTAAATGCCAGCGGAGCCAAACAGAGCGGAACTGTCTGCCGGCTACCACGCTGAGTCCTCAGACCAACGGAACCAAATAGCAGAACCGCCACACACCTGTCTGATATACCACTAACCCATGAGTGGTGGTGTGTGCAGTACATGTAACTGGCGATGTGCTCAACCATAGTGGAGCCGACAATCGTGCATCATGCAATCATGATGCATGACACTAAGCATAGCCACCAACTGATCAGCATAACCATATCCATATATATAAAATGAGTACCATAATATCGATGGTCAAATACGAAGATCTAAAGTACACAGGTCAGATAGGATATCAAAAACCTAGGTCCTGAACATAGCAAGCATGGTATGTCACTACCCCTCTGAGCATATATATATAATCATGTGGGTACTAACATAAAATGCATAACAGATGAGCAAACAAGCATGTAACAGGTATCCAAAAGTGACATACCGAAACAATGACGAACATAATTATTACTAAAAGTTATGACCTACTAAACATATCAACAAGACATATCAAAAAGATAAGTCAAGGTACCCGCCTCCGATAAGAGGATCGTATCCGGTCCAATCCGATGTCAAGATGCTCGTCTCAGACCAACTTCCCAAATTTGGATGCTCCTTTATAGGCTCACACCCGAAGAAAACCTGCTATTGGTAAACAATGGCTGGAGCTAGGAGAAACTGCTACCAGAAAAACTGTAATAGGATCAACAATGGTCGGCCAAATAACTCCACAAACATCCCTAACGAAATAATAGAATTCAAATGACTATAAACCTTACCTAAATTTGAATGTCTCAGCTGCTGAACCACTGCTAGAGAAAAAGACAATCCAGCTATCCCTCAAATCTAGCAGCCAAAAAACCCTAACTGAGTCCACTGATTTCCCTCAGATGGAATCCAAATGCGTCTGCGGTGGTGAACTAGGGCAGAGGGCACTAGGCATCGGGAGGTGACTGCAGTAGGTAGTAGTGGATCGATCAGTGGGGCATTCGGCTGCTATAGACCCAATCCAGGGCACACCGGAGAGATCTAGCGGTCGACGTTGCTCTGTTCGACGGCAGCAGCCTGGTGAGGATGGTCGGCGATCGATTAGCCCCCAATTGCAGGCACTGGAACCATATGCAAGAGCTGCGACAATGCTGACAGCATCTAGGGCAGAGAAGCTTGGGTTGGTTGCACGGGAGAGAAGGGAAGATGGGTGAATCCAACTAGGGCAGGGGGAAGAGCTCAAACCCTCGATGGCCGATGATCGGTAAGCGCCGAGGTATGCTTCGGGTGGTGGCGCGAAGAAGCGAAGAGGAAACCAGCGGCTAGCGACCGGTGTTGGCCGTAGCAATCGGGGCGGCGCGAGGGAAAGGGAAAATCGGCGCTGCTCTGCTGGAAGAGAGGAAGAGACGCGGAATCAGACACTTGGCCGGCGTCGATCAGAGAGGAAGGGAAAAGAAGAACCGTCGCTTGTGGCGCCGGTTAAGCAAAGGAGGAGATGGCGTCGCATGGGTTAGGGCAAGGGAATAAGAGGAAAAGAAAAGGAATAAAAGAAAAGGAGAAATAAAACTTTTCCTCTTTAAAATAGGGTAGCCTAAACAGGCTTTTCTGGACCCCATTTTTATCCCCGTTAACTCGTCCATACGAGCTCCGAAAAATTCCCGAAAAATTTCAAAAAATTCCAGAAAATTCCCTTATTATTATTCTCTATTTTTCGATATTTTACAATTGTAGTTTTGCCTCATCCGCTGTTGGTATGTCATTAGCCGGACAACGGCTTTATCCCGCCATTCATCCACCAAGTCGAGCTCCATTAACCTCCACTTAGTATTTCCCTCGTCGTAGAGTTGCATCCGATCGGATTCTACTCCAACCTCCATGGGGACCACTACTTCTCCTCCATACATCAGCTGGAATGGTGTTACGCAGGTCACTTCTTTTGGAGTCGTACGAAGTGTCCATAAGACACTCAGAAGCTCGTCGACCCAGCTACCTCCTGCGTGGTCGAGCTGAGATCATAATCCTCTAAGGATCTCCCGATCTCTTCCACCTGGCCAAAGGCTACTGAGTGAAGGCTTGCTAGATGCCATAACCTTCACACCACTCCTTGAGCCTCCTGTTATCTGAGACGAGTTGGTGGGGGATGTCGAACTGACACAAGATGTTTTGCAGATGAATTTGATGACCATTTGCTCACTTATCCTTACTAGTGGCTCGGTCTCTACCCACTTTGAGAAATAGTCCACCGCGACGAGCAGGAACCTCCATTGATCGGTCGCTATGGGAAACGGTCCCACGATGCCCATTTCCCATTGGTAGAATGGGCAAGACACCGTGGATGTCTTCATATCCTCGATTGGTTGGTGCGAGATGTTGTGATACCTTTGGCAAGACAAGCATGTGGTTACTGTACAAGCGACATCCTCTTAGAGAGTTGGCCAAAAATATCCAACCAAGAGAATCTTTCGAGCCAACGAACGACCATCTAGATGGCTCCTATAGGAGCCTTGGTGCACTTCCTACAGGATGTACTCTACGTCCTCTAGTCCAACGCACTTGAGCAGGGGTTTGGAGAAGACTCTCTTATATAGCTGATCTCCGACCAAAGTGAACCTCTGACCCTCTTCTTTAATAGTCACACTACCTCTCGGTCGGCCGACGTGCTACCCGATCGGATGAATTCAATCAGTGAGGTTCTCCAATCGCTCGAGAAGACCACTCCCTCCATCCGATTGATGTGTGCCACCAATGAGACCTGTTCGATCAGCTGGATGATCACAACTGGTGATAATGAGCTAGCTAACTTAGCTAGTTCATATGCTTCTTGATTGTCCGATTGGGGGATCTTCTGTATAGTGACCTTTTGAAAATTTATCTTCAGCTTCTCAAAAGCTTCTGCATATAACTTGAGTAAGGATATGCTAATCTCGAACATCCATGATAGCTATTAGGCGACCAACTGAGAGTCTGAGTGAGTGAAGGCTTTTGTGGCTTTGACATGCCGCGCTGTCTGTAAGCCGACTATCAAGACTTCATACTCGACTTCGTTGTTGGTGGCTCGATAATCTAGTCGAATGGAAAGTTGCATCCAGTCTTCCCGTGGTGAAATGAGCAGAATGTCGATCTCGCTGCCTTTGTCGAGTGGATGAACCATCGACATATATTCTCCAAGTTATTGTCGGCTCGGCGTTCTGGACCTCTATAACAAAATCAGCCAAGGCTTGAGCTTTAATCGTCGTTCGGGGTTGATATTGAATATCAAACTCACTTAGTTCAGTTGTCCATTTGATTAGCTGCCCAGACACCTCTGGATTGAGGAGGACTCTTCCCAGGATACTGTTGGTCATATCGATGATCGGATAAGCGAGGAAGTACGGGCGGAGTCTCCGAGCGGCAAGTACCAAAGCGTAAGCTAATTTTTCCAAACCAGTGTAGCGAGATTCAGCATCTTTCAATATATGTCTTAAAAAATACACGGGTTGCTATTCATAGTCATTCTGCTTGACTAATGTCGAGCCGACCGCATACTCGATGGACGACAAATAGATCCAAAGCGGCTCCTCGGTGCTCGGCTTAGTTAACATAGGCAAGGAGTTAAGATACTCCTTGAGCTCTTCCAACGCCCGATCGCACTCCGCGTCCTACTGAAATTTTATCACTCGATGCAGCACCTTGAAGAATGGTAGGCTCCGGTCGGATGATTTGGATATGAATATGAACAATGTTGTAATCCGCCCGGTCAGTCGTTGAGCCTCCTTTATGCTATGTGGCAGAGGCATGTCTTGCAGCGCCTTTACCTTGCTCGGATTTACCTTGATACCTCGTTCGGTGATGATATATCTGAGGAAGCATCCACTCTTAGCGCCGAACAGACATTTGCTCGGGTTTAACTTCATCCCATATGTCCTCAAGGTTCGACATGTCTCTTCAATATCTGCACACAGATTAGCAGCTTAGACAGACTTTATTAACATATCATCGACGCATACCTCCAAGTTGTGGCTGATCTGCTTCTGAAATACCTTGTTCATGAGCCTTTGGTAGGTGGCACCAGCGTTCTTTAGTCTGAATGACATGACTTGTAGCAGAACGTTCTATCAGCCATGATAAAGCTCACTTTTTCTTGATCTTCTTTGGCGAGTGACACTTGGTGGTAGCCTTAATATACGTCGAGCATGCATATCAGCTCGCAGCTTATCGTAAAGTCCACCATCTAGTCTATTCGGAGTAGTGGATAGAAATCCTTCGGGCATGCCTTATGCAAGTCGCGAAAGTCGATGCACACCCGCCATTTGTTGCCTAGCTTGGAGACCAACACGACATTAATGAGCCAACTCAGGAACTGGACTTCCCGGATGTGGTCGACCTCTAGTAATTTCTCTATTTCTTCCCAAATGATCACGTTATACTCTGCGCTGAAGTCCCTTTTCCTCTGCTTCACATCGGATATGAAGCTCATGTTAGGCGACGCTCATCAAGATTCCACCTGAGGGAGGTGGACAGCTTCGCCTTTTTCTCACTCTCCGCGGCAATAAAGGTTGTCGCATCTGACCGGTTCGAGTGAATCTAGACTTCTTTTTTTTCTTCATAAACCATCGCAGGGGGCTTCTCAATGATGGTGTTTACCTCCAGGTGTGGGTTTTTCCGAGCGGTCCTTGCTTCTGATCTGACAATCTCGATGTAACATCGTCGAGTGGTCAATTGGTTACCTTTGACTTCTCCTACCTTGTCATCCATCGGGAACTTAATCTTCTAGCAGTAGGTGGACACCACCGCTCGGAACTCGTTTAGGGTCGGTTGGCTTAATATAACGTTGTATGCTGACGATGCGTCTACCAAAATGAAGTTTGTCGTCATTGTCCTCTTCAGGGGCTTCTCACCAAGTGAAATGGATATTTTTGTCTGACCGATCGGTAACAATTCATTGCCTGTGAAACCATAGAGCGGGGTTGCCAATGGCAATAGTTTGCTTAGGTTGATTTGCAACTGATCGAATGCCTTTTTGTATATGATGCTTACCGAGCTCCTAGTATCAACAAAAGTTTGATGGATTGTATAATTGGCAATTATCGCTCAGATGATCAGTGCATCGTCGTGAGGGATTTCTATTTCCTCCAAGTCTTTGGGGCCGAAGATGATTTCGAGTTCTTCAGCTTTTTTCCTTGTTGCAGCCAACAATATGTATCTCGAGTCATTGAGCAAGCAACTTCCTTTCTCAGTTAGAATCTCCGCCGATCGACTCTCCTGTGATCATACCTATCTCCCTCGGAACGACGTTACTCTGGTTCTCTTCCTCCCGTACCGACGGTTCATTCCGCTTGGCGAAGCCTCGAACGATACTTCGAATGTTCCGATACTAAGGCTAATGATGGCGTGGTTCGAACGTTGTCCTTCTCCCTCCCTTCGGACGATTGATCGGCGCCTTTGTCGTCGATCAGGTGATGTTGATCGACGACGATATCTCCACAGGGCTGACCTGCTGGCTGCCAGGTCATAGCAGTCCCGGGTGTTGTGCATTGCCGACTGGTGGAAGGAGCAGAACATCGGCGCCCACACCTTGTCTTTTGCAGCCTTTGGATGAGCGGCCACCACATGTTGTACGACATGTGTCCTGGGCTCGTGTGGCGGGGCTCCTCCTGATCGAGGCCCCTTGGGAGGTTGATGGCTGCTCTGTTGACGCCGTTCAGGTACTCCTGCGGGCTCGGCATGCGTCTCCTTCTTCCTTGTCGCCTGGGCTTCTTCCACGTTGATGTATTCGTTGGCCTTCTTTTGTAGATAGTCAAAGTCCCTTAGAGGCCTTCGAATGAGCGACCGGAAGAACTCTCCTTCTTCGATGAGCCCTTGGGTGAAGCCGTTCACCAACACGTCCAAGGAGACTGCCGAGATGTCCATCGCCACCTGATTGAAGCGCTGAATATAGGCCCTTAACGCTTCTCGGGGCCCCTGCTTCAGTGAGAATAGATTTACACTTGTCTTATGATGGCGGTGACTGCTAGCAAAGTAATGCAGGAAGGCCGCTCGGAAGTCCTTGAAGTTGTGGATCGAGTTTGTCTGCAACCGCTTGAACCAGCGTTGCACCGATCCAGATAACGTGGTGAGGAAGTCTCGACATTTCACCCCATCCGTGTACTGATGAAGTGTGGCCACGTTATCAAACTTGGCCAAGTGGTCATCGGGGTCGGTCACGCCATTATATTCCCTGATCGTCAGTGGGGTATAATGTTTCGGCAGAGGGTCATTTAGAATCCCCTCTGAAAACTACTGATTGACCTGCTTGGGCGAATTATCCTCTCTGGGTGCCTTCCTTTTCCTTGTTTCTTAAGCGGGTGCCTCATCCGAGGAAGATCCTCAGTCCTTATCCGCTTGGGCTTTTTCTTCTGCTGAAGTCCATAATGGTGCTCGGTGTAAGGGGATCGGCGCATGAGGTGCTTTCCCATAGGTCCCGATCAATCTCTTGTTCGGGTCCCAAATGGAAAGTTGTTCCATTCTGTCCCCTTGCTCAGCTTGGCGACCTGCCGCGGAGGCTGTAGGCTCATGCGCTTGCGATCGACCAGCGCCTGTTGTTACTATTGCTCCAATATCTTCGTCACTCGAGTCTGTATTAGTACAATCCTCTTGCATTAGCGTCATTGTTGTGAGTCATCCAGCGTCTTCCATCTTCTCGTTCGGATGCAGACTACGTTCCCACAGACGGCGCCAAAATGTTCTTGTTCGAAGGTCTGAAGCTGGAAAGCCGGGGATGTGGTAGTCTCGCTGACTAGATGAAGACCTCACTTTTATATATAAAACAAACCAAACCAGGGAAGGAGTCCCTGACGTTGGCCCTCCGACGCTCAAGTTAGAGACAGAAGAAGAGGAATTGAAAATATTAGGGACAGAGATGAATTCTTGCCTTTCTTCATACCTAGTATACTCTTTTATACCTGTTTTAGTGACCCTTCATATGCCTCTGTTTAATGATATTAATTTCAGACAGAAGACATCTTTGTCTTGGCTTCTCCACATTCAATGATAGATGGAGTATTCTCTTTTGTTTTCTCTTCCCCTTATTAAGTATCCATCTTTTCCTCTTTTATTATATCGGTTCATTACACTGTCAACGACATACCTCGAGTTGGATGGGTGGCCCGATCTACAGGCCGCTTGACCCGCTCTCCTGCAGATCGGGCTGACCAAACACTGTTTCATCCAGACGATCGACCGGACAACGGTTTATCCGATCGGCCTATATAGCCCCCTCTCGCTCGGGCGACACGGTTGAGCCTCTGAGTCTTGATGTTGACCGTTTTAACTTTGACTTTTACTGTGACCATTGACCCGTGCCAGGTGGACTCCTCCTTATCGTCGCATCAGTTGTCGTGACTACACGCTTGGACTTATGTTGCCAAAACTACACATTTAGATTTACACCATCAAACCTCCACTTAGACTTTACTTTGTTATACCTGCATCATATATATATTGATAAACGCATATTAAATACCATAATAACTTAACTTAAACTTTTACCTAAATATCAAAATATAAGATCACATTGATTGCTCTAATAAAATCAAGTTGGTACTAAGATAAAATTTGCCATCTGAGAGGCATGGTCTGATTCTTAGCCTATGCAAATACTATTTTTAATTATCTGTTCCTATCTAGGAAGTTCATTTGGGTAAAATTGAATAAACTCTTATAATTTACTCTTTTTAGATTGAACGAGGTCGTCTCTAAAAAGCTACTAACATGATAACTTTATCTTTTGCTAAGTTAATTTCTTATCTCAATAACATGCATGATAATAGATTAAAATTTTAATAAAAGTAAAGATAATGGGTAAGCCTATTGCAATTCAAAATAAATTTATAGATAGATTTTTGTTATGAATTTAATAGTACTTTTATTTGTCAAAAATAATATAATTTGAGAAATTATAAAGAAACATTATAGAGGGATAAAAGAATAAAAGATATACTGATTTTAAATTTTAAATTTTAAATTTTAAATTTTAAATTTTAAATTTTAAATTAAAGAAGAAGATTTTTTTTATACATGTGATAATTACTGGGTAGATAGAGAAATTCAGTAATGTTTAATATAATTACAAGGAATGTGTATAGTCATGTTGTTTTAAATCACAATACCAATATATTAAAACACTGTAGTTAAACTTACGCAAATAATGTCCCACACAATCCAAATGCACACTGAAAATAATGTATATAGATTCATAAAATAATAAAATTAAAAGGCAGAAAATCAAAACGATATTTTTTTATATGGTCAATTTATAGTGAAAAATGATTACATTTAATGTTTCTTATAATTTATTATTATGTAAAAAATGATAAATAATGTTCAATTAATTATAGGATAATAGGATTTTTTTCCTAAGACTATATTTTTTTTAACATTATAAATAAAAAAAGACTCTTTCAATTTTCTGATAATTAAAATTATATACAGATGTATTTTAATAAAAAAAATAAATTAAAGGGTAATATGAATTTTTGTAACTACCAGCGCTAACCTCGCTCCCGTATTCTATATACGACCAGGTGGGGTCCTCATCAACGTCATGATGGGGCCCAGCAGCAGTTGGGTGGGTCACAGGCCGCTGCCTCTCCCTCTCGCGCCACACGTCGACGTGCATGCCGCCGCACCGAAACGGCATGAACGCCATCCTTCCCTTCTCCGCCTGCTCACCGCAGCGTTAGTTTAAACAGGACAGAGTTGTCGCAGGCAAGCAGTGCGAGCCATTTGGGGGATCCGTTGAGCCGGTGAAATCCACGGTGGCGTCTCTGTCTCATCCACCTCGTAGCCTTCGCCGCCAAAATCCATGCGAGTATAAGTAGAGAGCTCCTTCTTGAGCAATGCAATGCTGTGCCAGTGGAATTCATCGGCCAAGTCTAGTTTCAAACTCGAGAAATGGCTCCTGCTGGTCGGTGTTCGCAGAGGGTGTTCGCCTTTGGCAAGGGGAGGAGCGAAGGCGACAAGAGCATGAAGAACTTGGTAAGCGCGCGCGACATGTTCGACGCAATGTCCGATCGAACATTTTTTACTGACTTTTTAGCTGCATAACGTGTAGCTGGGTGGGAAAGGTGCGAACTTGGCGGAGATGTCTAGGATTGGACTGTCGGTGCCGCCAGGATTCACGGTGTCGACGGAGGCCTGCCGGGAGTATAACGAGGAGGGTGGGAAGCATCTCCCGAACGGCCTCTGGGAGGAGATACTGGAAGCTCTTGGGAAGGTGGAGGAGAACATGGGAGCACGTCTCGGCGATCCTTCAAGGTCGCTCCTCCTCTCCGTTCGCTCTGGCGCTGCGGTATGTTGTCCATGCCAGAGGCAAATAACTTTGATATCTCCTTCAATACAGAATAGAGAGAGAGAGAGGGAGAGAGAGAATTAGCCACCAAATGGATTCAATTACGATCCTGTTTGACACATATATGCAATACTTGTGTGTAGGTGTCGATGCCGGGGATGATGGACACAGTGCTCAACTTGGGACTCAATGACGAGGTGGTGGTTGGGCTGGCGATGAAGAGCGGGGAGAGGTTTGCTTACGACTCATATCGTCGATTCTTGGACATGTTCGGAAATGTGGTAGGCATTAGTGCCGAATATTTCTCCAATTCATGCTGGTGTTTTTTTCTTCTGTGCTCTATTATTTTAGCTGATTAATTCTTCCTTGAAAGACAGTATATGTTAAATGTTCATGTTGGGCCAATAGGCATGGAGCATCCTGGTTTGAATATGGATAATGCATTTTAAAGTTGAACAATATAAGATTCATTTTAATCTTTAATTGACCAGTAATAATTGCATGATATATATCTTTCAGACTAAAACAAGACTGATAAATACTGCAATGGTTTTTGAAGGTTATGGGAATCCCGCACTCTCTGTTTGAAGAAAAACTTGAAGCTCTAAAGATGGCAAAAGGAATCAAGACAGACACCGACCTTACTGCAACTGACCTCCAAGAATTGGTTGCTCAGTACAAGAATGTGTACCTTGAATCCAAAAGGGAGCAGTTTCCTACAGGTAAATTTTCTCCCGTGAATCCTTAATCACATAAATTAGCCTTCTATGGCAAGATGCCCTAGATCATTCTTTGAATTTCAGCTTCCTTAAGTTCTTTTTTAGTTGCTCATTGCTAGACATAAATTTAAACACCTCCAAATTAATTGACCGCTGCATTGCTTCCAGATCAAAAAAGGCAGTTGTATCTGGCCGTGGTTGCTGTCTTTGACTCATGGAACTGTCCGAGAGCAAAGAAGTACAGAAGCATCAATCGAATCAAAGGGTTGAAGGGAACTGCAGTGAATGTGCAATGTATGGTGTTTGGGAATATGGGGGACACCTCAGGAACTGGAGTGCTCTTCACTAGGAATCCAAGCACGGGTGAGAAGAAGCTTTACGGGGAGTTCCTCATCAATGCCCAGGTGTTTCACATATCTCTATATTTTTCTCCTTTCCATCTCATCCCTTTGAGAAACGTTGGGAGACTTGCATCATGATCTCTACTTCTCATTTGGTGTTAAATTCCACTGTTCATTTGTTACCAAACAATCAATTGATACACCATATTAAGTGTATTCTTATAGAAAAGGTTAATGATCTTTGAGCATGATTCGGTTGACAAGTGTCAATTACTCTAGGAACATTCTCGGATATAGATGATCTCTCATTGATATATTGTGAATTACATTTCTGTTTCATGTTTATATCTTTCTTGTTCAACAGTACTTTTTTTGTGATAGTTTCTGAATTCATTGTCAACATGCATCTGCACTGTTTTTCACAATTTAGTTTAAATTTTCTTTATAGGGTGAGGATGTAGTTGCTGGAATCAGAACTCCGCAGGACCTGGATACTATGAAGAAATGCATGCCCGAAGCTTATAATGAACTTGTGAAGAATTGTGAAATCCTAGAGCGTCATTATAAAGATATGATGGTTAGATTCTTTCTTTGAGGTCTCTCTTAAACCGCATGAAGTTTCATCCTTAAAATTGATTAATGGATGTCACCTAGTGGAATATGTTTTGCTATGTTGCTGCAGGATATTGAGTTCACTGTACAGGAAAAGAGGCTTTGGATGTTGCAGTGTAGAACTGGAAAGCGCACTGGCAGAGGTGCAGTAAAGATTGCAGTTGACATGGTCAAAGAAGGCCTTGTCGATACCCGTACTGTTATTAAGATGGTGGAGCCAATTCACTTGGACCAGCTTCTTCATCCACAGGTATATTGTTTTGATTTGTCCATGATCAGACCAACATTTCAAATGCCAAATGTGAAACGACTAGTATATATTTTCTAATGATCCCAATCATTCTTGTACTAGTCTCCTTTCGCATATTATTCTACCAGATGATGAAGATCAATGGATCAACTAAAAGTGGTTTCTAAAATAACCATACGCTAAGAATTCTCATCATAGATACTTGTGGTCTATATTAAAGACTTCAATGCAATTTAACTGGTTGTGCACAAAATCTTTTGTTTTAAAAGTGGTATGTAAGCTTTACTATGCAGTAAGCATTTTTAGTGGCATAACTTTGATCTGTATAGTAAGTACTATGGCAACCAAAACAACAAAATATATTCCCATTTTTTATTTGAAATCTCCGAAGAGAAAATGTGCAAGATGTTGGGTTTATTTTACTAAATTCTTTTGTTTAGTTTGAAGATCCATCCATGTACAAGGATAAAGTGATTGCAAGAGGCTTGCCTGCATCACCAGGAGCTGCAGTTGGTCAGGTTGTCTTCACTGCTGATGATGCCGAAAAATGGCACGGTCAAGGCCTGACCGTTATTTTGGTCAGTTGCAATATTATTTCTATAAATTATTAATTCAACTTTTGCATTAGGTGGTTGTTTCATTTGACATTTGTTAGGAACATCTCCAAATCTTGTTTGATAACGTTTATTCAAGTTTCTTCTTTTCATCCTATAGAATGGTTTACCCCTTTGTATTACCTTCCCTACAAAATATAAAATAGCACTCAATAAAAAAGAAATTGATAAATTATGGTACATTGTTTTAGAAAAAATTATGTTTTTGGTGAGAAAGGGCATGTTTAAGTAGTTGACTCCATCAATATGTTTTATATTCATAAAGTTGTTGATTATGCATTTAATTATTATGTTATTTACTATGCTATAAATTAGTTTAACTTGCAATTCACTAATTACGAATGACAATCTTTTCAACATTTAAAGGTAAGAACAGAGACAAGCCCAGAGGATGTTGGCGGTATGCACTCAGCTGAAGGAATTCTAACTGCGAGAGGTGGCATGACTTCCCATGCAGCTGTTGTAGCACGTGGGTGGGGGAAATGCTGTGTGTCTGGCTGCTCTGATTTAACTATTATAGAAGCAAATAAGGTGTGCTGAAGTTTCAAAGTCATTTTTGTCACTATAGGAAAAGTAACATTTCATGGAATCACGATACACATCGTAGCAACTAGTTAATGACCAATTTGTTTTTTTGCTGATTGCCATGGTTAAACTTCATTAACACTCATGGTGATAACTTATTTCTGTGTTCTTCACAAATAGCATTTAATTGTTGAGTTTGCTTTAATTTTAGGTGGTGCTGATTGGAGACAAAACGATACATGAAGGTGACTGGATATCACTCAATGGATCAACAGGTGAAGTAATTTTAGGAAAGCAAGCACTTACACCACCAGCTTTAAGTGGCGACTTGGAAACCTTCATGTCATGGGTCGATGAGATAAGGAAACTCAAGGTATTATATTGAAGTAATAGTTAATGATTTTCTTATTAATTACAGATAGTGCACCTCACATTCACTTAATACCCATAAGAATTTAGGTTCAACAGATCGATAGGTTGCATATATTAATCAGGATAGAAATACTTTCTTTAGAACCATCCAACATTTATTTCATCTTTTTCTATTATTCCAAAAAAATTATTGATATTCAACAAAATGGCCATCCTTTTAGGTCATGGCAAATGTGGATACACCTGACGATGCACGAATAGCAAGAAAAAATGGTGCAGAAGGGATTGGACTTTGTAGGACAGAACACATGGTTTGTTAATATGTTCACTCATTTTTAGAGGCAGTTCATCTTTAGTTGTGATTCTCCAATTTGAAATTTCATCAATTTTTTAGGATTTACTTGTAAATTAGAAGATCCAAGCTAATGCTATTGTGTTTGGTACAGTATTTACAAAGTTGAAACTTGAATGCAACACTAAACCTTGAAATATTCTCACTAATTATGTTTACTTTTTTAATTTTCCTTTTATTCATATTTAACATCCATTGTTCCTCAGTTTTTTTCTTCAGATGAAAGGATAAAGGTTGTTAGACAAATGATAGTGGCACCAAATAGTGAGCAAAGGCATCGGGCCTTAGATCTCCTCTTGCCCTATCAGCGATCAGACTTCCAAGGAATATTTCATGCCATGGATGGTAGGTTTTCATTAAAAAAAAGTTCATTTTCAACTTTGTTGGAAACTAGGTTTAAAGTATCAATCTGATCGAACAACAACAACAACCAAACCTTATCCCACTAGGTGCGGTTGACTATATGGATCCTTTTATGTCATTGGACTATATCTGCTACTATATCTTTATCAATACTTAAATAAATTTTATCTAGTTTTATTGTTGCTAATCAAGTCTTTTTTTGGTCTTGCTCTTCCTTGTTTGATGTGCGTGTTTGTCATAGTTTCATAACATCTAACTGGAACATTTATTTGTAGTCTAAGTACATGTCCGTACCATCTTAAGTGTGTCTCTTAGAGCTTCCGTCAATAGATGCAACTTCGACTTTCTCTCTAATGCTCTCATTTCTTATTCTGCCCACCTCGTATGTTCGCACATCTACCTTAACATCTTCATCTCTACAATTCTCGTATTTTACTCGTGTACTCGAGTCATACCCCAACATTCAGCTCCATATAATATAGCAGGTTTAACTATGGTTTTGTAGACTTTTCCTTTAAGCTTTAGAAGTACTTTACAATCACATAAAACACCCGACGCTCTCCTCCATTTCGACCATTCTGCTTGTATTCTATGTAAGACATCTCTCTCAATCCCTCTATTGTTTTGCAAAAATGATCCTAAATATTTAAAGCTCTCAGTTCCAAGAAACTTGACATCTCCTATCTTAACAATTATCTCATTACGTTTAATATTGCTAAACTTAATTTCATATATTCTATCTTTATTCTATTATGCCTAAAAGTATACCATATGTTGATACAAACATTATATTAAAAACATTATATTAATGCAGTTTTGATATAATGTTTGCATCGACATATGGTATACTTTTAAAGTGTGCTGAAATCAATTTAAATGACTTTTAGTTCTATGAATGTTTTTACTCAGCTTCTTTAGCTCCAATTATTATAGGAATTAGAAAATCAATTAAATTAATTTTTTTTAGCAACATGTTAAAAATATAGCAGGTATATCAACTATTAATTGTATCTTCTACCAAAAACATTGCCATCTTATTGTGCAATAAAAGGAATTGACTCTTGTAGCATCCTAGTATAAAATAACCTCATAATTCGATATGACTCACATTACATAATGCTCTAACATCTAGTATTGAAATTAGTTTTTCTATATGTGTATAAATATGCCTTAGTTTAACACTTAGAGTTGCACTTGCACTAGCACAACTCGAAATGAAACAAACACATGCAATAGCATATACAGATTCATTTATTCGACTCCAGCAACATCCCTCTTTGTTATTGTTGGTACTTCATTTGGTGCTTTTCCTATTTTTCTGCTCTATTTTATATAGTGTTTCATCTTCTCCTCATAATTGGCAATAAAATAAAAAAGGATGAATTATGACAAGAAAATCTTTGCCTTAATCGACTAGATGAAACTCGTTGAGATAGGCTTGTCTCAACTGGTACCACCATACTTGTGTTTGCACAGGTAAAATAAATGGCATTCATCTGGGTCGACACAATATCTACTCAGCATAACTTCTACTTTGAATTCCTTTGTTTTTTAATTTTTATGTGCAAAATTAAACAGAAGTTGAAATCATGGGTTTTTGGTGGGTCTAACAAGCCAATGCATTATTAGTTAGTTTATCGATCCTTTGAGAATTTTGGGTGTCTGATTCACTCTTCATTGTCTGAATTTTCCGACCAACTCTTTAATCCTTAGAAGTAGATGTAAAAGGGATTGTTGCCTTACCTTAGCTCTTATCGTTGCTATTGATTTGCAGGGCTTCCTGTGATTATCCGGTTGCTAGATCCACCACTTCATGAGTTTCTCCCAGAGGGTAACCTGGGGGATATTGTTAGTCAACTTGCTTTAGATACTGGCACAAAAGAAGAGCAAGTACTTTCAACAGTGGAGAAGCTCTCTGAAGTTAATCCCATGCTTGGTTTCCGAGGTTGCAGGTTGAACTTTATGCTTTGATTGTCTAATGGTAGTGTGCAAACCAATATGGTTACAGTATCTTTCTAGTTTTTAGAATCTTCCCTTCTTTTTTTGTCTCTTGACTTAGATATCGCCTATCTGATTATTCTTAATTTCTATTTCTATATTTGAAAAACAATATTTGATCACTTCTTTGTTTATTTCTAGTTTACCTTGATATTTACTCATAGGGTAATACTATTATAATTTTGTGTGCTTGTGAAGTTTTGGCTTATGGTTTTGTGTGAAGAGTAAGTGTTATCTCTTTTAGGCTCGGCATATCATACCCAGAGTTGACTGAAATGCAAGCACGAGCTATATTTGAAGCTGCTATTATTATGAGCAATCAGGGTATCAAAGTGTTTCCAGAAATTATGGTTCCTCTGATTGGCACACCTCAGGTTTGAATCTGTCTTTTGATTACTCCTCCTAAGTAATATTTTTCCCCCATACCTTGCTTGATTCAGAGACAAAAACTCATGTTCTGCAACTTTTTATCATAACTTTCCTGTAAATTATAGTGAGCATTTTTACCTGAGTCATTGATTGTCAGGAGCTGAAGCACCAAACTGATCTGATACGGAAGACAGCGCAGAAAGTTTTCTCTGAGATGGGAACCTCAATAAGCTATAAGGTCGGAACTATGATTGAGGTTCCGAGGGCTGCCCTTATTGCTGATGAGGTAAAATGTGTACTCGAATGTCTTTTGGGTGGCTAATCTGCTTATCGTCAACTATGAAACTTTTGATTGCTTATTCATACTATATCGAATATGATGTTGGTAGATAGCTGAACAAGCAGAGTTCTTCTCATTCGGAACCAATGACCTCACACAAATGACATTCGGCTACAGCAGAGATGATGTCGGGAAGTTTCTTCCTATCTACTTATTGAAAGGCATCCTGCAAAATGATCCCTTTGAGGCAAGTTTCTTCTGCTAGAATGTGGTTTTTGATAATTTCATTAGTGAATCAGCCTCTACAGCCTCGAACTGGATAAATAGATTCAAGTGATAAGTTTTTGAATTTGATGAAGTTGTTTGTTTCAATAAAAAATTTTCATATACGGATATAGGTTCTTGATCAGAAAGGGGTAGGTGAGCTCATTAAGGTTGCAGTGGAACGAGGTCGAAAATCTAGGCCTGATTTGGAGGTGAGATCCATCAAATATGTACTTTGTGAAGATGCAAAATGAATTATAATGTCGATCGGTCTCTATGCAGATAGGAGTGTGTGGTGAACATGGTGGAGAACCCTCCTCAGTTGCTTTCTTTGCGCAAGTTGGCTTCAACTATGTCTCCTGTTCTCCGTTCAGGTACTCTTCGTCGTCAATGTTCTTGTCGATCTGAATTCTTGCTCTATGCCACCCGGCACACAAATTTTTTAGCCAAGTTATGTCGACTTATCAAAATGCATTGGCATAATTCTACTCAAGCTCATCTTTGTCAACTCCTTTTGCAGGGTGCCCATTGCAAGGCTTGCAGCTGCTCGAGTAGTAGTGTGAGGGAGATCTAAATTTGCAAAAGAAACCCTAGAATTTTAGCTTTTCAATGTCTGTCATCGAATAAACATTTCGGTATGTTGCAAACTGTGTGTGATGTTTTACCAATAAGGAATGGCGGTTCCATGTTTTATCTCTTGCAATGGTGAGTGCTCATCTGATCTGGTTGAATTTATAAAAGTATAGGGGGTTAAATGACAATAATAGAATTATAGGGGTATTTTAGTATATAGGTGAAATGATAAATAGTAAAATTGCAGGGATTTTTTTTTAAAAAGAGATTCCGGATGCTGTGATTCGTTTATTTTAATTCGGCTTCTTTACGATTCGCGCGTGGTTCTGATGGATGGCTGACATTAAACGAAAGGCCGTTATCCGCCAACGGTACAGAGAGGATAAGAATACAATTCTCTGCCGGCGCTTCGGTTTAGCCTGCAAAAATGACCTCCGCCGCTTGCCTCCGCCCCGCCTGCGACGGTGTCTCCGCCCTCTCTTCCTGTTCCCAAACGCACCTCCGCCACCTCCTTTGATACACCTCGCTCTGCCTGACATTGAAGCTATGAATGGAGTGGTATCGATTCCTTATCTCTTTGGTTCCTCTATTCTTGTTTACTGTACGAAGGTATCGCATTTGGACATTGTGGTGGAGGAGTTTAACTTTCCATTGTTCAAGAAGGGCAGGAATTTAACATTCCATCACCATTTATGTCTGGATCAGTGTTGAATTTGGGTATAGGACATTTCATTGCAAAATGGCTAATCATCTACAAGGGCATATAGATAAAAACATATGAAACCAGTATCCTTGTCCATGTGAAGCTAATGAGCAGGGAGAAGCTAGTTTCAATATCATCACTTAGTGGGTCTAACTTTGATATCCTATTGAATTAGGGTGGAACCTTTTCCATCCCAAAATTATTAGTCATTTAGGAGGATGTTATACCCTCTTAATATATAGTTGATCCTGTCCAAAAACAGTAAAGATAGTAAGTTGGGGATTGTGCTCCAAAGTTGATGCAGCGAAGACTCTACGAGCCTTGCAACACAAAAGCACCAATGTCGGTCAGGAAGGGGTTCCCGGCGTTGGTCCTCTGATGCTCAAGTCAATCTCCGATGATCTCAAAGAACGAAGAATTGTAGATAAAGTGGGTAGAAAACGAAGTTGCGTATACCTCCTCCTATAGATGAGAACCCCCCTTTTATAGTGGCACTGTAGTGTTCGTGCATGCATCTCAAAGTGTAAGGACATTTTCATAGATGTCTCAGGAAAAGACAAGTTGAAAAAGTGTCTCTGACACCATTTCTTATGTAGTCATGCAATCCTCTGATGTGACAATCTGAAAGCTTATAAAGTATGATTTGCCTGTTGGACATATCCTCCTATTACCGGCATGAACTTCCAAAAGAATATAAGATATTTGGTGGGGCCACGCGCGGCCGACCGGAGTTCGCTCGGCCGAGCTACCCCCGCTCGGCGGTGTCCATCGGATCTGTTGGCTCGTCATTTTCCTTGCTTCTTGACCATCATCAGTTGTCTCCATCTGACCGGACGTGGAGCCTGGTCAACAAAATCAGCTACTGCTTAACTTTCTTTGTGGTCAGAGGACTAGCTTTACTCAGTTGGGAAATGCATGGCTTGCTTGTCTCATAAGCTTGTGCAATCTGCTCGACCATACTCAGTCCAGTCGACCATACTTGGTACGCTCGTCCATACTCAATCTACTCGATTGACTTGGACACCTCGCTTGACCTTGTCTTCCACATCAACCGGTCTTCCTTTGGCCTCTCCTTGGTGGGACCCCTCATCATTAACGGATCATAGGTCTCCCCCTCGAGTCTAGTCGAAAGAAGCTGCAAGTCCGACTGACTGGACAGTTGGTGCGGTCTGAAACTTCTCCTTCCCCTAAGGGTGTCCTGGGGTTTATAGCTGTCGTTCAGCTGTTGACGTCGAACCCATACGATTTTATATCCACTGTTTAGCTACTGATGTCGAACCCATATGATTTTATAGCCACTGTTCAGCTGCTGATGTCGAACCCATATGGTTTGATAGCCGTCGTTTGACTGTTGATGTCGAACCCATATAGTTTATAGCCGCCATTCGACTGCTGATATCAAACCTATATGGTTTTATAGTCGCCGTTCGGCTGTTAATATCTTCGGCTCAAGGGTTTATAGCTGTCGTTCGGCTCTATCATGCACGACACTTAGCCAATTTTTTTTTTAATTTCTTACTTATCTGTGCTTTTGACTGTAGTGTCCTCTAACTGTCGTTAATGCCATCGTAATTTCTCGAGAATCGTTCAAATCTTCCCCCATTAATGCAGACCACGCTTAGTCATTCCCTATAATCCTGCTTTCTGCCTCATCATTAATGCCACTTGTAATAGAATGACACGTGTCGTCTCTTCATGCCCCCATATGCATGATGTGATAGACGGTTGTTTGCGTTTGATGTGATTGCTATCTTTTTGAATTTAATAGTCGCGATGAACCCCTATTAAAGCCCTCGATTGAATGGCTCAGAGCAGCCTCTCTCCAGGTTTTTAAGCCCCCAGCCTTCTCTTTCGCCCTATCATCTTCCTTGCGTTGACCGTCATCTTCTCTTCTTTGTCGGTGATTTTCTTTGCAGTAAGCCCCTTCTTCTCTCTTTATTTAAATTCTTGATTTTCTTCCCTCTACTTCATGGTTGAATCTCCTCGTCCTCTCCCGGCCGTCCGCGAGCTCTGGTACACCTCCACCGAATCCAAATTTAACGGTGACGAGGTTGCCTAGATGCAATTAACCTACCGTTTCTCCGTGGGTTATCAGATTGTCATTCCCTCTGCCTATGACCACCCTCACCTACCCCCGAATGGTTTTTTAACATTCTTTAGGGACCAATTTTACGTCGGTCTCTGCTTTCCCGTCCACCCCTTTTTCTCGAAAGTTTGTAGATATTTTTATATCTCGCTACATCAACTAGTGCCCAATTCTTTTAGGTTACTGTGCGGGGTGGTCATATTATTCCGTCTATACGACCTTCCCTTAGTACCCCATGCGTTTTATTTCTTTTATTATCCCAAGTTGTCCGAGCCAGACACTTTTTTGTTTCAAACCCTCTTGGGCATAGTTTATTTTAATAAAATGCCTTCCTCAAATACGCATTGAAGGGAGCATTACTTCTGTTGGGGCAATTTTCCTAGGTCAAGTTTGACCAGTTTGACTAAGCTTGAGTTGAGTCAAGCTTGAGTCAGAATTTGAGTTTTGATGTTTGACAATATATGGAGATTGCTAGGGCAATCATCTGGTTAACAATGACCATCTCCACAATCGGACGATTGCTGGAGCAATCGTCCGATTGTGGAGATGGTCAAGGGATTGACCAGGTTGATGAGAAGACAAGTTAAGTGGGTCAGTGTTGACCGGAGATTTGACCGGGAAAGTCCTAACTGGAGTTTAGGCATCTGGGAAGTCCTAACTGGAGGTTAGGTAAGAGAGAAATCAAGTAGGTCAAGGTTGACAGGACACTTAACTGGGAAAGTCCTAATTGGAGATTAGGCAAAGGTAAGTCCAACAAGAAGGTTGGCAAGAGTGAAAATCCAAGTAGGTCAGTGTTGACCAGACTTGGTGGTGAAAGTCCTGATAAGTGAGATCAGGCATTTGGAAAGTCCTAGTATAGCTAGGCAAATGGAAAGTCCTGGTGAGGAGCCAGGCAATTGGAAAGACCAAGTGTGATCTTGGCAGGGCAAGTCCTAGGGTGATTTGGCTAGGAGAACCCAACAACTAGGATGAGGCCGATGGAAGCTCCAGAAGGCAAGGCGTGAAGGATGGAGAGATATCCGAGGGACGCAAGGCTGATGGAGGAGGCTAGAAGGCTAGTTCGAGGTTGGTCGAGAATAGCCAAATGCTAGGCGTGCAAACCCAACAGGTCACGGTTGACCGAGAGTTGGGTTTGAGGAGCTGGACTTGAGTTTGAGTCAAGTCCAGGGTGTCCAATCGATCAGGCGATCGATTGAATAGGCTCCAATCGATCAGTGGATCGATTGGAGTGTGCTGCGAAGGAAGTAATGGCCCAATCAATTGGTCGATCGATTGGGATGATATTTCGTGAGCACAGAACCTTTCCCAATCGATCGGGCGATCGATTGGGAGCTGCCAATCGATTGATCGATCAATTGGGCAGGAGTATTCTCGCGCGATCGCGAGAAGCACAGAATACTTCTGGATCGATCCACCGATCGATCCAGATGTTCCCAATCGATCGATCGATTGGGATTCGACCGTTGCGCAGGTTGCAGGTGGTGGACGGCTAGGATTGTCAGGATGTGACGTGGCAATCGATTGGGGATGAATTCGATCGATTAGAGCTACTGTATAAAGCCCAGGTGGAGCTTTTTCTCAGCAGATCTCTTGCGATCTTTTGCGTCGTTCTTCAGCAATTCACAGCGAGCTTCTCCGATCTACTCACGCCAGTTCTTGAAGGCACTTGGGGAGTTTCTCCAAGGTTCAAGAGGCGACGACAAGCACAAGCAAGCAAGAAGAGGAGTGTGTTGCGTTGTATTTTTGTTTCCTCTTGTTGTATTTGTGTTGTGTTGTGTGTGAGTGTTGTACGAGGCTTCTCTACCTTTGGCTGCGACCGAGAAGGAGGTTTTCATAGTGGAGTGAGCGTGTCGTGTGGATCCTTGGATTAGTCATCTCATCTTGAGGTGGATACCAAGTAAACCCTAGGTGTTAGCATTGTAAGTGTTTTGTTTTGCTTTGTCTTTGTATTCCGCTGCACATCATCAAGACGAAGCAAGTACGAGTAAGCGCGACGAAACGCTATTCACCCCCTCTAGCGGACATCAAGGTCCCAACAACTTCTTCATCCATTTTCCTAGCTGGCCCGATTATCCAACCGGTTGGCAAATAGAATTGGTGAAGCCTCCTCTACTCCGCCCGGGGAGCTTATTGATGGCTTCACTTAGAAATCCACTGGGGTAAATTTTTAGCTAAGTCCTTTCTTTGCATTTCCCAATCGGCTCTAATTAGGTTTTCTTTCCTGCAGTTCTGGGTAGAGAGTTTGGTCATGTGCTAGAGGCTGGCATTCTTAGAGCACGAGCTCTAGTAGCTGTGCGCTCCGATTGGGCAATCAGAAACCTCCCGAGCCCACATTGAGCAATTGACTGCAAAGGTGATCCGACTGAAGGAAGACTTGGACTAGAGTTCCAAGTAGCTGTTGTGCTTCGAACATGCACTTAGCGTAGAGAAGAATAAGAATCATGAGCAGACCCTTCAACTCTACCAGTTAACCAAGCAAGCTCATAATTTTGAGTCGAAGATAAATTCTGCCAACACTAGGGAGCTCTGAGCCATTGAAGACCTCGACATGAAAAACAACGAGGCTCGGGTCTTGGCCTAGAATCTTAAAGAGACAGAAGCTGCTCTGGAGGCCGAGCGGGATGACCAAACTACAGAGCGAACGGTGAGCAAGCTCTAGTTCGATGAGAAAGATGCTAAGCTAGCTTCACTAAAGGCCGCTATGGAGTTGTCCAAGGCCGAGCTAGAGGAGTCCAGAGAGGAATTTAATAAGTTCAAGGAGGTGGAACCCGATCGGCAAGAATCTTTTCGAGTGAAGTACCTTCGTTCCCTCAAATTCAACGACATGTTCACCGACTAGACTATTTGCCTTTTAAACTATGGCATCGATGGGATCCTCCAACAACTAAAGGACGGTGGCTATGTCTCTCCCGATCTGACGAGAAAAATTATAAATAGGGAGAAGATCCCTTAGTCGCTCTTGGATGATGTTCTTGATTACCTAACATAGTTTTCTTCTTTAAGTTTTTCAGCCTTTTGTTGTACTGCCAAGCGTAGTTTGTAAAAATTTTCCAAGTATGAATTAACACATTTCCGCTCGACAACCCAGAGTCCTCCACTCGAAAGTTTCACATAGTTTCTAAGTATGAATCCATATGCTCCCGTTCAGTGCTCATAGGTTCTCGCTTATTAATTGCCTGTTCGGGTCAAGAGTCTTTGTCACTTGGCATGAGGGCTCCGCTCACTCATAACTCGACCAATCAGATCGAGAGTCTTTGACACTTGGCGTGAGAGCTTAGCTCACTTATAACTTAGCTGAATGACTCAAGAGCCTCTAACACTTTGCACGAGAGCTTCGCTCACTTATAACTTGGACTAATGGCTCAAGAGTTTGGAATTTTGAGAGTTCCGCTCACTTATAACTCTCCCGATCAGGTCAAGAGTTTCTGACACTTGGTACGAGAGCTTAGCTCGCTTATAACTTGACCAAACGACTCAAAAGTCTATGACACTTGGGGCGAGAGCTTAGCTCGCTTATAACTTGAACGAACAACTCAAGAGTATGGAATCATGAGAGCTTCACTCACTTATAACTCACCCGGATCGAGTTGAGAGATTCTGACACTTGGCACGAGAGCTTAGCTCACTTATAACTTGGTCGAATGACTCAAGAGTCTGGAATTGTGAGAGCTCTGCTCACTTATAACTTGCCCGATCGGGTCGAGAGTCTCTAACACTTGGCACAAGAGCTTAGCTCACTTATAACTTGACTGAATGACTCAAGAGTCTGGAATTGTGAGAGATCCGCTCACTTATAACTTGCTCGATCAGATCTAGAGTCTTTGACACTTGGCACGAGAGCTTAGGTCACTTATAACTTGGCCGAACGTCTCAAGAGTCTCAGACACTTGACAAATTTTCATTCAAAACTTCTTGCATTCATAGAATGAACATTTTTATAGGTTACATAATTTTAGTCACGAACCTACTATCCCGCCTGATAAGGCTGTAGATGGTTCGCGCTCCAGGGCCGCTCTAGGTTTCTCCCGGTTTAATCTTGTAAATAATAAGACCTCAAGCTGAGTTTCTGAATCACTTTATAGGGTCCTTCTCATGGGGCCTCTAGTTTGCTGACGTCGCCGATCGACTTGACTCTTTTCTAGACTAAATCGCCGACCTAGAATGATCTGGGAATCACTCGTCTGTTGTAGTTCTGCTTCATCCTTTCCCGGTACATCATTAGCCGAATAGCTACCTTATCTCTGAACTCGTCTATTAAATCTAACTCCATGCGACGCGTTCAGAATTATCCTCGTCGCAGAGCTACATCCGATCGAACTTAAATCTCATCTTGACTGGCACCACAGCTTCTCCTTCATATACTAAGTGGAATGGGGTACTGTCGGTGGCTTCTCAAGGCATGGTGAGGTAGGCCCACAACATGCTCAGCAATTAATCCGCCTAGCTCCGTCGAACATGGTCAAGCTGAGTCTTGAGTCCTCAGAGGATTTCTCTATTGGTGACCTCCGCCTAGCCATTGCTTTGGGGATAAGTCACCGAAGTGAAGGCCTGTGTAATACTGTAGTTGGCACATCATTCTTTGAGACTCCTTCCTTGAAACTACCTTCCATTGTCAGAGATGAATCGATGAGGGACGCCAAACCAACAAACGATATTTTGCCACAGAAATTTTATAACTATCTGCTCAGTTTTCTTGGTGAACGGCTCGGCTGTCATCCATTTTGAGAAGTAGTCTACCGCCACTAAGAGAAATTTCCTTTATCCAATTGCCATTGGGAATGACCATACAATGTCACTATGTGAAAATCTGTATTAGACTTCGCCACTATTTACTTCGGCAGTCAATAATTATGAAGTAATATATTACAATTAACTTCGGTACAAAATTTAATATAGTAAATAATATTTTAGACTTCATAGATTAAAAAATACGGGCTTTACTTCTAATTTTATCTAATATTTTACTTCATGATATATATTTGATGAAGTAATAAGTCACAAAATTAAACTATATGTCTAAATGTTGAAGTAATAAGTTATAACTGGTTAAAAATATTTTCCTAGCTGAACAGGCCAGTTTATTTTTTTTCCACGCGGGAACCCTAATTACTTTACTTTTTTTCCTGCTGTGCACCCTCTGTCTTCTTCTATTTTCTTCACGTTTTTTCTCCTTGCGCCCTCTTCATGTTTTTTCGCCCGACGCACAAATTCAACTTCACTCGACAACCTTCAACTCCCCCAGCAGCCTTCCACTCACCGCCGGCGACCTTCGACTCCCCCAACAACAAATCTACTTCACCCAGCCGGTGATCTTCGAGTTGTTCCCCTAAACGCACAAAGATCCTTTCCTCTCTACAGAGCTAGGTTTGTTCCCTCTTCAACCTCTTCTTTCCTTTCCTCTCTGCCTCGCTGTTAGGTTTCCTTTCCTCTCTGTTGCTTTGTCTCTAACCGATCCTAACTTTTGTTTTTTTTGTCATGCGCCCTCTAGGTCTTCTTCGTGTTTTTTAGCCTTGCGCCTTCTGCTTGTTTTTTCGCCTGACGCAAACAATCGATTTCACCCGGTGTTCTTTGACTCCACCAGCGACAAATCTACTTTACCTAGCGACCGCCGTTCAGGTTTCTACAGCTCTAGGTTTGTTCCCTCTCTGACCCCTTCTTTCCTTTCCTCTCTGCCTTACTGTTAGATTTCTTTTCCTTTCATCTCTGTTGCGCTGTTTCTAACCAATTGTCTCTAACCGATCCTAAGAGGCAAGTCTTATTCTCTAGTTTATTGGTTTTTTTTTGACATGATCTCATAAACTAAAACCTGATGGAGCAAGACAAGAATTATACATATGAACTATTGGTAGGGGTATTTAACTTCTTGATATTCATTGTACAGTAAGAGAGACTATTGGTAGGGTTGCTGCAGGAGCTATTGCAAAGAAGATTCTTAAGATGTATGCAGGAACTGAGGTGGGTTTATTCATTGTTTTATTTTGACAATGTTGTAATATAAATTTCTGATATGGTGTTTTGTGTTTCCATTAGATAACCATAAATGCACTCATAATTCCTCTGTCCCAAAAAGGAATTACTCTCACAATCCTCTATTGCCATGCTTATTGAACTTGATATTGAATTGGAGATGCACATTGTAACTATCCTGTCTATGCATGACTGTTGATTTGGTTTGACTAGTTTTTGGTTTAAAAGTTCCAATGTAGAGCCTTTTATTTAATTTATTAAAAATATTTTAGCAACAGAGTCACATAGGTTGTCTTATCTTTTGTGTCGTCGTTGTCTATCACATAGTTCCTCCGTTATTGAGCATATAGCAATATTCAAATAATCAAATATTCGCGCTTCAATTTAGTTAATTTAAGTTAACTAGAATCTTTGAGTTTCATTTAGTGTGCCATTGGCCTTAGATGTTTATTTGCTTAACTCTAAATCTTCTATATCTTTCCAGATTTTGGCATATGTTTCTCAAGTTCATAAAGTTGTGCTTCCTGAAGGTGTTGTTGATCATGAGACATTGACCCTTGATCAAGTATGTGATTGCTCAATTATTCTAATTAATTTTTCATTTTCTTATAGACAATTGATCTTATTATGCTCATAACTTACCAGATTGAGAATAACATCGTCAGATGTCCGGATCCAGTTTATGCTCAAAAGATGATTGAAGCCATCGATGAAGTTCGAGTTAAGGGAGACTCTGTTGGAGGCATAGTGACATGCATTACTCGAAATGTTCCACAAGTAATTATTTCACTTTGTTCAGATTCTTTGCTATTATTTATATAGATTCTTCTCTGCAATGGTTTATAATAGCCTGCATTGAGTGGATTATATGAAAAACTACTTTTTACTGAACATTTTCAATTGCATTTCTTCCATTCTCTCAGGGGCTTGGATGTTCAGTCTTTGATAAATTGGAAGCTGATTTGGCAAAAGCGATGTTGTCTCTCCCTGCAACGAAGGGATTTGAAATTGGCAGTGGTTTTGCAGGTCAGTATCTGTTAACCTGGAGTAGTGTAGTTGAGGTTCTTCGTATATTATGTAAATTGTTCAGAATATTCATAATAATCAACATTTTTCTTTCTGTAATTGTCATTGAACTATGTTTATGAACTTTTTTGACTGGAAGTGAGCATAATGATGAGTCTTCATGGATGGGCATGGCAATATGCGGACACGAACAAACCGGTCTGGGGGTGTACAGGTTTATCCTTTAATCTTTGTTACTCCTTTTGTTCATATGAAAATTGTTATTAGAAGAATTAAGGTTTAATGATAATGATTCCTCTGTACAGGGAGGAATATCAAATGGAGAAACCATTTACTTGAGAATAGCTTTTAAGCCAACTTCTACTATTGCGGTAAGCTACATTACGTACCATATTTCCCTTTAACATCCATCAAACTAGAAAATGAATTCTTCCATGATGCTAATTGGGAAGAATGGCGAAACTAATATTTTCCATGCAGGAAGGGTTCAACAATTACTATTTATTAAATTTTGGTAAAAAAGCTTTTTTCTATTACCATTTTGGATTCATAGTTGACTATTGAAATCCTCCATGCATTTCCAATTTTCTAATTTCTATTACCACTGCCTTAGGAAATCGAGAACACTATGGATGAGTTAGAGGTGTGGGACGATGTGTAAAACCCCAACTCTACTTTAAAATTGCAAGAAAGAATAGGGAATCAGTCCCAAAGGATTCGATGGATAACTTCAAAGAACAATCGGAGGAGAATAAGAGCTTGAAGGCTGAAGTAGAGAAATTGAAGGCTCAACTTGATCAGGTCATTAATAATCAAACTTGTGAGGTTATGATATCGAATAAGTTATCAAACATGAATGACCCAAAATGGAGAGATGATGTGGAGGTTTATGAATGTAACACTTCAAACTTGGAGGTTCTATATTTTTAAATTTTATGTCAAATTAATTTTTGTTTTCAAATTCACATATTTATATACAATTTCTTATTGTTCTTACAGGGGAAAAATGTAACTTGGCTGTGAAACAACGTGAGAATGTGGTGGCATATGTCATAATACTATCAGAAGGAGGCCCAAATATACTGATTCATCATGTTCTACTTGGGGAAGGGAATTTCAAGGTATCTATTGATGTTGTCTTAGATGAAGAAGCAGAGCTTCCAATCCCAATTCGGTCTGGATTTCAAGATATCATGATGAAGTCAAAAGTGAATGGAGCGAATTCGTCTATTTCTATGTGGGTGCCTAAGTGTAGGCTATGATATAAATTTTAGATTGTATTTAGAGATTTATGGATACAAAAGTTTTTGGGTTATGGTTAAACATTTCTTTTATGAATACACTTTTGGATTGTATTTCATAGATATTTGTGATATGTTTGTTCAATTTTGGTGATGAAAACTATTGTGTTATAGTAAAATATTATGATATACAATTTTGTCAATTAAATTTGTATTGTAGTAAAATATAGTCAACTACTCCGATACTATAAATAAAAATGATGAAGTAATAGAATACATAAGACTTCAGTAAATTTAAATATTGTCGTAGTTAAAGAAACTATTTACTTTGTCACTGATTAAAATTGTTGAAGTCGTTCGTATGTATTACTGCTCTAACTTAAATTATTGAAGTGTAGTAAAATATGTTTTTTTACTTCCATACTACGATGAAGTAATACAATAACAATTACTTTGATCAAGCTAAAATATGCAGAAGTAATATTAACTATTTACTACACCATGGTATAAAAAATTGTGAAGTCGTAACGTCTTTAAACTTCGTCAGACAATGTAACCTATACAGTAATATATCATCAACTACTTTGGTATTTTTACTGGTCTTGATGAAGTAATAGAGTTTTTTTACTTCAAAACTGGTCCAATTTTGAACCGATTTTGGACCGGTGATAGACTTCGGTATTCGTGTGCCGAAGTAAAAAAATAACCCTTTTGTTTCACGTGCGTCTACTTCGGTAAATATCTACCTATTACTTCGGATAATATCCGAAGTCTATTGGCGATTTTCACTTAGTGTGTCCATGCCCTATTGGTCGAACAGGCAAGAGACCATGGATGCCCTTAGTTCCTTAGTGGGCATGTGCAGTATGTTCTGATATTTTTGACAAGATAGGTAGGTTGCTACTGCCCATGTGGCATTGGCTTGCAGAGTAGGCTAGAAATACCCCGCCAGTAGGATTTTTCTTGCCAATGAGCGGTCACCCAGATGATTTCCGCAGGAGCTTTGGTGAACTTCTTGCATGATGTACCGAATGTCCTCCGATCCGATGAATCTGAACAGAGGCCTTAAGAAGGCTCTCTTATACAGGTGGTCCTCAATTAATATAAACCATCCATCCCTCTTTTTTATTTAATAACCGAGCATGTTCCCGATCGGTCGGAATATTACATGATCGGAGGAATTTGATTAGAGACGTTCTCCAGTCGCTTGATGCTCCTCCTCTGGTTGGCCTATTGATGTGAGATACCAACATTACTTGCTTGATCGGCTTATCCAATACAACTAGGGTTAAGAAGCTTGCTAATTTTGCCAGCTCGTCCGCATATTGATTCTCTGCTTAGGAGATTTTTTTGATAATGACATCTTGAAATCCATCGTTTAATTTTTTGAACGCCTCTGCATATAACCTTAGCCTAGCATTGTTTATCTCAAAGGTACCCAAAAGTTGTTGGGCTACTAGTTGGGAGTCCGAGTGTATGAGGACTTGGGTGGCTCCGACATATCTCGCTGCTTGCAGACCGACGATCAACGCTTCATACTCCGCGTTGTTATTCGTGGCCCTATAGTCAAGTCGAACGGACAGCTGCATTCGATCCTCGCATGGTGATATCAGAAGTATACCCACACCGCTACCTTACCGCGTGGACGACCCGTCCACATAGATCTTCCAAGTTGCTTCCAGCTCTACATTCTGCATCTCCATCACAAAATCGGCTAAGGTTTGCGCCTTGATCACCGATCGAGGCTTGTATTGTATGTTAAACTCGATCAGCTCCGCGATCCACTTGATTAGTCGCCCGGATGCTTCGGGGTTAAGGAGAACCCTCCCTAGCGTGCTATTAGTCAATACAATGATTGGATGCGACAAAAAGTATGAGCGTAACCTCCGAGCAACAAGGACCAACCCATACGCTAACTTCTCAAGACAGGTGTAGCGACACTCAGTATCTTTCAATATATGGCTTAAAAAAATAGACTGATTATTGTTCAGTGTCGTTCTACCGCACCAACACCGAGCCAACCACCTGTTCTGTGGATGATAGGTACATCTAAAGCGGCTCACTAGCGATGAGCTTTGCCAATACAGATAAAGAAGTTAGATAATTTTGGAGCTCCTCCAGCGCCTTATCTCACTCGCATCCCACTGGAATTTTGTCGTTTAACGTAGAACCCTAAAGAAATGGCTACTCTAATCGGATGACTTGGATATGAATCAAAAGAGGGCGGTAATTCGTCCAATCAATCGCTGAACTTCCTTCAGGTTACGTGGAGGTGGCATGTCCTGGAGCGCTTTCACTTTGCTTGGATTTTCTTTGATCCCCCGCTCAGTCACTATGTAACCGAGGAAGTATCCACTCCTTGCTCCGAATAGGTACTTACCTGGATTGAGCTTGATTTCGTACCTTCTCAGTGTTCAACAAGTCTCCTAGATATCTGCATAGAGATCAATGGCTTGGAGGGATTTTATCGAAAAGTCATCGACGTATACCTCCATGTTTTGGTCGATCTACCTTCGGAACACCTTGTTCATCAGCCTCTGATTGGTGGCTCAAGTGTTCTTCAATCCAAACAGTATCACATTGTAGCAAAAGGTACCATCGGCCATTATGAAGCTAACCTTCTCTTGGCCTATTTTGGCGAGTGGCACCTGGTAGTAGCCCTAGTATACATCCAGCATGCAAATTAGCTCACAGCCCGCCGTTGAGTCCACAATCTGATCAATGCACGACATCAGGTAGTAATCCTTCAGGCAGGTCTTATTCAAATCTCGGAAGTCAATGTAGACCCGCCATTTATTGCCCAGCTTGGAGACTAGTACCACATTAGCTAGTCAGCTCGGGAATTGTACTTCACATATGTGGTCGGTCTCCGCAGTTTTTCTACTTCCGCCCGGATGATCTGATTTTGCTCTAAGCTAGAGTATTTTTTTTCTTTTGTTTCACCGGCTTGGCATCCGGTCGGACATGTAGCTCATGCTGTGCTATGGTCGATGAAATATCTAGGAGCTCGTGTGTTGTCCATGCGAACAAATCATGATTTTGCCTAAGACAGACAACTAGCTCCTCCTTTTCTGTAGTCAGGTCGGCGGCTATGAAAGTAGTAGCCTCCAATAGGTTAGGATGAACTCTAAACTCCTCCTTTTCTTCATAGACTAGCGCGGGAGGCTCCTCTAAAATTGCATTTACCTCTAGTTGCTGGGCCTTTCGAGCGGCTTTTGACTCGGTTTTGACCATCTTGACGTAGCATCGCCGAGCGGTCAGCTGATCACCCTTTACTTCATTGACCGAGTTTTCGACGGGGAACTTGATCTTCTAGCAAAATGTAGAGATGATTGCCCAGGATTCATTTAGTGTCGGTCGGCCGAGTATGATGTTGTAGGCGGGCGAGGGTCCACCATAATGAAATTCATCATCCTTGTCCTCCTGAGCGGCTCATCCCCAAGGGATATGGCTAAACAAGCTTGACCGATCAACAATACTTCGTTGTCAGTGAACTTGTGTAAGGGAGTTGTCATGGACTGCAACTCGCTCCGGTCGATTTATAGTTGATCAAATACCTTTTTGAAGATAATAGTCATCGAGCTACCTGTATCTACAAAAGTCTGGTGAATATTGTAGTTAGCGATTACCGCTTTGATACTCAGGATATCATCATGAGGGATCTCCACTCCCTCTAATTCTCGAGGACTGAAACTGATTTTTGGTCCTTCTACTATTGCTCTGATGCACCTAATAGCATGGATTTCGAGGCACCGAGCATGTGACTTCCTGGCTTAATTGGAGTTGTCGTCAGTCGGGCCTCCTATGATCATACCTATATTGCCCCGAGCTGTATTATTACGGTTCTCCTCTTCCTGAGCTGACGGATGAGACCGCTCAACTGATGCCCTAGCGGGTCCCTCATAGTCTTTATGCTCGGCCAACCGTTGGTGCGACTCGACCACCTGCCTTCTATCTTCACGCAACTCTCCTAATCGACGGTGACTATGTTAGTCCGGAGATAGGGATCGATAGTGTGATCTTGGTGAAGCCACTTAGCGGGGCTTCGGTTTGAAATTGTAGAAATCTTTAGTGTTGTGTGTTACTACCGATGATAAGAGCAGAGGAGCGGCCTCCATGGTCGACTTTCTGTGGACCTCGTCCGCTCAGCTTCCACATACTAGACTGCGTGTGTACGGGGCTCTTGGTGATGTTGTACTGTTCTCACTCGTGGCCCCTTTAGTGGTTGATGTGTATGGGTCATTCGGCGCTTCGGGACAGCAACTGGCTCGGGGAGCGATTCCTTCCTCCGAGCCGGCTGGGCCTCTTCAATATTGATGTACTCGATAGCCCATCCGAGTAGGTGATCACATTCTCTCGGAGGCCTTTGGATAAGTGGCCAAAAAAATTCGCCTTCTATAAGTCCTTGGGAGAAAGAACTTATCAAGATCTCTGGTGTGACTGATGGAACTTTCATGGCTACTTGGTTAAACCTTTTAATGTATGCCTACAATGATTCCTTGGGCCCTTGCTTGACCATGAACAGGTTGACATTTGTCTTCTGGACATGACTACTCGCTAAGTGTTGTAGGAACGCCGAGCGAAAGTCTTTGAAATTGCAGATCAATTCGATCGGAAGCCGCCTGAACCATCTCTGCGCTGATCTGGAGAGCGTGGTGAGGAAGACCTAGCATTTGACTCCGTTGGTGTACTGAGTGTGGCCATATTGTTGAATTTAATTAGATGGTCCTCAGGGTCAGTCACCCCCATGTATTCTCCGATCGCCAATGGTATGTAGCGTCACGACAGCTAGTCGTCCAAGATTTCTTACGAGAACTACCTATTCATCCATTCGGGATAATCATCGAGCCTTGGCGCTTTACTCTTTTGCTCATCCTGAGTGGGTGTATTCTCCGATGAGGATTCTTGTGCCCTATCCACTCGGCTTTGTTCCTCTGAAAGGGTGTAGAACAATGCTCGGTAATAAGGGATCGGTATGTTCGGTGTGTCTCCAAATGTGTTGATTGGCTTATTGTTTGGCTTGCAAGCGACAGGGTTTTCCGCTCGGCCTCTACGGTCAGCTTGCTGGCCTATCACCGACGCCACGGGTTCGTTTGTCTGACGGTCGGCTATTGCCTGCTGCTGCTCCAACATCTTAGCAGCTCGCGCTTGTATCAGTATTTCCAACTCTTCTTGCATCAGCGCCACAGTGGTGAGACATCTAGCATCCTCCATCTTTGTGTTTCAGATTCAAATAAATTAAACTTCCCATAGACGGTGCTAAATATAATCCTGTCCAAAAACGGTGAAGATGGTAAGATGGGGATGTGGCTCCGAAATTGATGCGACGAAAACTCCACGTAGCCCTGCAACACAAAAGTGGCAATGTCGTGCTGGAAAGGGGCTCCCGGCGTTGACCCTCTGACGCTCAAGTCAGTCTTCGATGATCTCAAAGGATGGAGAACTATAGATAAAGTGTGTAGAAAATAAAGTTGCGCATACCTTCTCCTATAGATGGATACCCCCTTTTTATAGCGACACTATAGTGTTTGTGTAAGCATCTCAAAGCATAGACACGTTTTCCTAAGTGTCCCAAGAAAAGATAAGTCGAAAAAGTGTCTCTGACACCATTCCTTAAACAACCATGCAATCCTCTGATGTGACAGCCTGGAAGCTTCTAAAATACGATTTGCCTACTGTCAGTGGCACAAACTCCTAAAAAAATATGATGAGATATTTGGTGGGGCCACGTGCGACCGACCGGAGTTCACTTGGTCGGGCTACCCCCGTTCGGTAGTGTCCATCGAACCTACTGGCTCGTCATTTTCCTTGTTTCCTGATCGTCATTGGTTATCTCCGTCTGACTGGACGTGGAGCTCGGTCAACAAGACCAGCTGCTGCTTAGCTTTCTTTGTGGTCGAGGTCTATCTTTACCCGGCCGGGAAATGCACAACTTGCTTGTCTCATAAGATTGTGCAGTTCACTCGGCCATAATCAGTCCGGTCGGCCATACTCAGTCCGGTCGGCCATACTTAGTCCACTCGGCCATACTCGGGCTACCTGGCTGACTTGGACACTCCGCTTGGCCTTGCCTTTCATGTCTACCAATCTTCCTTACTTTGACCTCTTCTTGGTGGGACCCCTCGTCATTACCGGATTAATAGCTATTGTTCACGTGTAACTGATGGTCACCGAGCATTCTAGCTTCAACAATTGAGATTGTGCAAGAATTAAAATGATTAAAATGTTATTTTGCATTAGATTTTTCGTGTTGGACAACTAGAGCAAATCGTGATGGGATCATAAATAATGGAGCAAGATGGGCAGGGCAGGTTGTGTGGGCTTCTATAGGGGCAAATCAAACTGTGGTCCCTTTGTATCCTCTTTTTTCTTTCATTATTAGTTTCTTATTGAACTGATCTTGTCAAAGATATGGTGAAAGCTTAAAGGTAAGGTTTCATGGTGACACAGGAGATTGAAGGTCGACCTCTGCAGTTAAGTCTTCCACAAAGGAGACCTTCTATTAGTATTTCAGTGCATCAAGGAAGCCCCTTGGAGTTGAGTCTGAACTACTGACCTGATACTGCATTGTTACAACTCTGCTGGATGCTCAGCTCTGACTTGAAGATACTGCAGTTGTTAAGAAGCATATGAATTGTGAGATTATTTTTCCACATAAGATCGCAATTGTCTATGCTGGAGAACATAGAAAAACCTCCACAAGAAATGTGCAGAACTGGAGAAGGATACAAGGCAGTATATTTGTTTTTTATTCATATCTTTTATTTCAGATAATGAACATGATGTAGCTGCATTGTGGTGCAACTTGCAAACATAATTCCAACTTATCAATTATTTCCTCACTAGCTGAAAGATCTGATTGAGACACAGCGAAGGAAACAAAAAGAGATGGCATGAAAACAGCAGTCTCCGAGTGTTTGCTTTCTTGCGTTCACTGTCAAGGCACCACTTTCAGTCAAAGCTGGAAACATTGCCAAACTGCAAGACTTGATTGTTCTTGTGATGTCCAATCTATGCACTGCATTGTCTCACCCTTCTTTGTCCATTTTTTATTTTTATTTTTATCTTTGCGGTGTTGTTTCCTGATCTGTCAAACCATACAGTTTCCTTAGGCTTTTTGTGTTCCCAATACTTCTTTTTTGCATTTTGTTTTCTTTAACATAATGAGAGGCAGAAGAGTGGTTCGTTTCACAAGGTATTTATTCTTTCTAACGAACCAAGGTATTTATTCTTTCTATTCTGCTCTCTTGAAAGTGAAAATGGTGCAGAGATTCATTACTTCTTAATGAATTAGTTTACATTTGTCAAATATTTTGTTTTTCTTTAACCATTTAATATAAAAAATTATAATTGATCCTGTCTGAGAACACCGATGGTCAACTAGCCGGTGAGATGTCATTGATGTTGACTGTCTAGGGGATCACCAAGCCACGTAATCTCGCGAAGCCTTTCCAAAGCGCCTGAGATGAAAAACATGCCCAAAGGAGCAGGTTAGAATGACAGTCAAGGGGTTCCCGGTGCAGCCACTCCAATGCTCAAGTAAGACTTTGGAGAGAGAGAGAGAGTTGTCATAGAAATTAGGGTTTAATGCTTTATATGTGTGTACCTTTGCTCATAAGGGTCGGCTACCTTTTATAGGATCAAGACCCTTCGCCATGTTCTCCCCATGCCTCCTCGTTTCTCGCAATTATGGCCACGTTCCCTGAAATAAATGACCATTATGACCCATTTATGTTAGGGTAAATAGCTACATTTTCCACTTTTTTCGTGATAACAGCTGTATTGTCTATGCCCTCAAAGAATAACTATTTGTTACTTTAATTCTTTATAACTAGGGTCATTTCAGTTTAATTTGAGAGAGCCTGAAATGAGAGTCGATATTCGGTAGTTGATAGTTGGGAGCTTGGAGCCAGGAGTTGATAGCCTAGAGTCGGGAGTTGGGAGTCGGGAGTCGGAAGTGTTGGAACCCCAAGGTGTTTTGATGTGATCAAACAAGTTAAGTTAGGTTCTGTTTTGTCTAACCCTTGTGTCTAAGTGTGCAGGAGCTTAGGAATACAAGAAGTCGAGCGGAAGACATGGTTAGAGAGAAGGATGACACGGGGAGAGAGCTGACGAGCTCGGTGCATCCGAGGGACGAGGTGACCGCGGAAGAGTGCACCGGTGGACGAGAAGAACTTACGCGACACTCGAGGGACGAGAAACCGGGAAGGAAGGCTGCTCGAGAAGAAAGTCGAAATTTGGGTTCGGGTGAGCGCTATTCCGGATGGCCGAGATCACCCAAGCTAGCAAAGTCGAAGTTGAAGACCCGGACTGAGACGAGCTGAACCAGAGCAGCGGTCCCAGACGAAGAAAGTCAACTTTTGTTGACCTTAGGGCTCCGGGCGCTCGGAACCATTCCTGGTGCCCGGAACAGCCCGAGGCGTCCGGAACCCTTCCGGGCTCCCGGACCGAAGTTTTTGACTGGATCGAGTCAAACTTGATCTGAATGTTGGGGGATAAAGTTTTATCCCCCCAGGGCGCCGAAACCCTTCGGGGCGCCCCGACCAGTGCTATAAATATAACACTGATCTGCACAGTTATTTCAATCAACTTGTAATCCATTTTCTCTGTGCTTTACTATTCTTTTGTGCTGTCAACGCTGTAAAAGGCTACTTCGCCCAGAGGAGATCATCAGATAGTGTGTCATCCTTTCCTTGAATTAGCAATCCTCTAATTGCAAACCAAGTAAATCCTCTATGTCTGAGTTTGTTTTTTAGTCTCTTTTATTTAAAGTTACAAGTTTTATTATTAAGTTGAAAATCCGAGAAAGGTAAGATTTATTTTTTTCAAGGCAATTCACCCCTCCCCTCTTGTCGGCCTCCAAAGGGACCAACAAGTGATATCAGAGCAAGGCGCTTCAGGAAGACTAACCACCGATCGAAGCAATGAGATGGCCAGACCAAGCATTGCTCCACCAAATTCGAGGGGGACTTCGCACACTGGAAGCGTCGTATGGAGGTATTCCTCAAATCTGATTTCGAAATTCAGTTAATTATAAAGTATGGCTTTGTAGCTCCGACGAATCAGAATGGAGAAGAAAAAGAAGAGAGCCAGTGGACAAAGAAGGAGCAGAATGATTCCGTAGCGAACAACCGTGCGGAATATCACCTGCTAAGCATGTTGCCGCCTCAAGAAGTCAACCGCATCGGAAGCTACTCGTCGGCCAAAGAACTCTGGGAGAAGTTCCTGGAGCTCCATGAAGGAACATCCGAAGCCAAGCTAGCAAGAAGAGACATCCTCCGGAACAGACTAACGAACATCCGTCTAGAAAAAGGTGAGAAGGTAGCCGATCTACATGCAAAGGTAAAGGAATTGATTACTGGTCTCGAGAACCTCAGTGAAACGGTAACAAATTGGGACACCATACGCTACGCACTCAATGCGTTTCCTAGAACTCTAGAATGGACATCAATCGTCGATGCCTACTATATTTCAAAAGACCTAGAGGTAAGTACTTTAGAATAATTGTTCTCTACTCTTGAATTACATGAAACCAAGTGTGTAGGGACAACAAAGGAATCAAGCTAGATGATCGCACTAAACGCAACCAAGAAGGATGAACCCGAGTCAGATTCAGAGGAGGATCAGGAAGCATATATGGTAAGAAATTTTAAAAAGTTTTTTAGATCTAATAAATTTAAAGAAATGCAGAATAAAAAGAATCCAAGAAATAGAAGAAGGATGCGTTGCTACCAGTGTCAAAAGGAAGGACACTTAAAAGAAAACTGTCCAGAATTAAAGAAGGACAAAGTCAAGATACCCAAGAAGCACAAGAATCTAAAGGCAACTTGGGATAATAGTTCATCATCTGAGTATGAAATTCAAGAATATGTCGGGATAGCACTGATGGCAAGCTATGAAAGGCAAAGTACATCAGAACCAACATCGATGAAGGGGGAGCGACCTCAGATAAATGCAGCGAAGCAGGGGGAGAATCAGGCTTCAAGTCTGATATGGTAAGTGAGGTATGTCTCTTATCTCCTGATCAGCTTTATTTCGGTATTAAGGCTATGACTAAGTCTATGTACAAATTAAAAGGTAAAAATACTTAATTGAAAAATGAAAACTTAGAAATAAAAAGAACTTTAACAAAATCATGTCTATTAGAGGATTTTGATAAGATAAAACTTGAAAATGGAAAATTAAAAGAAGAAATTGAAAAATTGAAAAACTCTACCTGCTAAAATATTTCTACTTTTAGAAATTATAGAGGTTTAAATTGGTACTATAAGTTTCATCAAAGTCAAATCAGAAAAATATCAAAAGCCTATATACCTAGAAAATATTTAATTAACCTTGTAGGAAGGAACCTCTATTGGGTTCCAAAAACTTGTTTAATTTTTTTTAAAAAAATTAGACTTAGCATTTTCAGCAAGGAAATTAAACATGTAATTTCTTTATGTGGCTTTGTCTAGAAAGTGGTTGTTGTTCCAATAACCAAGAAGGTCTAGTGCCTTGCCACTTACTGGAAGCCAAATATCGAAATAAGAGTTTAATTGACTAACTGAAAAAAAAAACATTAAAAAAAATACTTTAAAGGGTTATTCAATTTGTTTTAGAAAATATTTTCAAAAATATTCATGTTTGAAAAAAAAATAGAACATTACTATTTTTGGAAATTAGAAAAAAAAAATTCCTATGTTTTTAACTTAGAAATTTTGAAAGTTACTTATTCCATTGCATAAAAATTATCGTTAAGTTTTTGCTTAGAAATTTTTTTTAACTTAAATTAAAATTTTTTAATTATGTTTTCAAAAAATTTGATTTTTTTTTTTTTTTTTTTTGCAATTTTCCTTAGCAATTTTTCACTTATTACTTAGAAATTTTCTAACTTAAATTGTTTTTAACACTTAAATTTGTTTTTAAGTTAGAATTTACCTTAGACTTGTTAAAAAGAACCCCATTTTTTATGTGATCAAAGGGGGAGAATAATGTTAAGTCTAGGGGGAGGTGGTATAAAAATAAAATAAACTGAAAAAAAAATTGGACTTATTTGCAAAATCAATTATTTTTATTGCATTTGTTTACCCTAGCTTAACTTGGGTTGCTCACATCAAAAAGGGAGAGATTGTTGGAACCCCAAGGTGTTTTGATGTGATCAAACAAGTTAAGTTAGGTCCTGTTTTGTCTAACCCTTGTGTCCAAGTGTACAGAAGCTTAGGAACACAGGAAGTCGAGCAGAAGACGCAGCTAGCGAGAAGGACGACACGGGGAGAGAGCTTACGAGCTCGGTGCGTCCGAGGAATGAGGTGACCGCGGAAGAGTACACCGGTGGACGAGAAGAACGTATGCGACATTAGAGGGACGAGAAACCAGGAAGGAAGGCTGCCCGAGAAGAAGACCGGAACTTGGGTTCGGGTGAGCCCTATTCAGGATGGTTGAGATCACCCAGGCTAGTGGAGCCGGAGTTGAAGACCCGGACTGAGACGAGCTGAACTAGAGCAGCGGTCCCAGACGAAGAAAGTCAACTTTTGTTGACCTTAGGGCTCTGGGCACCCGGAACCATTCCGGGCGCTCGGAACAGCCCGGGGCGCCTGGAACCCTTCCGAGCGCCCGGACCGAAGTTTTTGACCAGATCGAGTCAAACTCGATCTGAACATTGGGGGATAAAGTTTTATCCCCCCAGGGCTCCCGGAACCCTTCGGGACGCCCCGACCAGTGCTATAAATATAGTACTGATCTGCACATTTATTTCAATCAGCTTGTAATCCATTTTCTCTGTGCTTTACTATTCTTTTGTGCTGTCAACGCTGTAAAAGGCTACTCCGCCCAGAGGAGATCATCAGATAGTGCCTCATCCTTTCCTTGGATTAGCAATCCTCTGATTGAAAACCAAGTAAACCCTCTGTGTCTGAGTTTATTTTTTAGTCCCTTTTATTTAAAGTTACAAGTTTTATTATTAAGTTGAAAATCCGAGAAAGGTTAGATTTATTTTTTTCAGGGCAATTCACCCCTCCCCTTTTGTCGGTCTCCAAAGGGACCAACAGGAAGTTGGGAGTCTGTAACACGACTTTCTTACTTTAACTACTATCATAGCAAGACTTTTGACCTTTTTGGCTATGTGGCCTTCGTTGATTACCCATGTATCATTAATCTCCTCCTTAAATCTAGTTGAAGGAGGTGAAAGTCCGACTGACTGAACTAATATGATGTGGCAGGACATCTCTCTTTCATTCTTAATTCTTTTGCCACGTGGCAAAGAGCAAATCAAGGGCACATTCTTTAACAAAATCTATGCTTTAATCATCGCCACACTCATTAAATGTGGGACATATTTTATCAGCTTTGACTTTCGAGCCTAGAAGATGGCACTGCCTCCGAGGTTATATTACATTAATATGAGATAACCTTTTAGCAGAGAAGACTAATCACCTATCTCAATGTAATGATTATTAGGAATTGTTGTAATCTATGTTTGATCGAGTGGTTAATGATCTCTCTCACTTTTTAAGATGATTTGGATCCAAGGGTTCTAATCAAACACCCAACTATATAAATAAGATTGCGATGACTATTTTCACTTTGTGTAACCCTTGTTTATGTGCGTGTATATTGATCTTTGTCATCTTTGCTTCACATCCTTTGAGTTTCCTTCCTTAAGTAAGTTTCTAGTCTTCTCGTTGTTGAAGGTTTACCAGCCTATCTTTGGCCTTCCCTTTCCTTGCTAGCACCTGCATACCAGTATTGGTTTTGTGATAGCTACGGGGTCTTTGTCTACTCCTTGGTACCGACCTATAGAGTCTAGCTTTATTAGTGCTTCATGTTAGCTAGAGCCCTAGACACAATCATTTGATGATTGTATTATGGACTTGTTGTATCATATTCTATATAAATAAAGGCATTTGGTTTTTGGTTATTATACTTACTTGTATTGGTGCCAAATAAACTAAGTATAATAACGTCCTCGAGTAGAAGGTTCTTACCTATATCAATCGGTTAGCTGAACCGATAGTGAGATGATATAGGGAACACTACTCTTAATCATTCCTAGTCGAGTATTAACATTCAGGGACAATGTTAATACAATAAGACTAGCATATAGGTTAACTCGATGACTTGATCTCACAAGTCATGGATATAGAGATATCAAGTTGACACATGGGTATGCATTAGAGAATGTATATTGAATGACCCGCCATGAGAAAGGATTATGGATCGTTATATGAGTGTCATATACTTTCTCATGTGGCTATTAGTATGACTACTAGTCCTTAGACCTAAAGTCACCATGGTTCCCTACATAAGGAGTTATGTACTTTGGTTTCGTCAAACGTCACCCGTAACTGGGTGGACTATAAAGGCGATTACTGGGTATGTAACAAATTATGCGGAGGGATGTGAGTGATGTAGATGGGATCTATCCCTCCTATATGACGGGAGTGACATCAATATTCTTGATAGAGTGAGACCACGAAGTGCATGGCCATGCCTAAATGAGTCAATATAGGATATTGAGCTCATTTGATTTAGTGAGTCTACTTGGAGTTCAAGATTTAGATTGATTAGAGGATGACACATTCTATGCCTCACATTGATCAATCTAGATGTCTAGGATAGAAGGACACTTGTCATATTTTGTGAGGAGTCACAATTAATAGTCACAAGGTGATGTTGGATCTCAACATTCTTGTAACTTGGGTAGTAATGATGTGTTGCTAGTTACCGCTCATTACTTATGCTCCTAAATAGGTTTAGGGGCATTGCCAACGTTACAAGAACCTATAGGGTCACACACTAAGGACAATTAGATGATTAGGTTCATATGATGAACCAAGAGGATTAGATTCATTTGATGAATCAAATTGGATTAAGAGAATCCTAATTGGGCTAACTTGAGTTGGACTCAAGTTGATTCATGTGTTCAATGAGTCTAATTTAGATTATGACTCATTGAATCAATTTAATTAAATGAATTAGATTCATTATATTAAATTGGCTTGAATTAAATGGTTGGATTAGATCAACCATGAGAGAGATTAAGTCAAGTTTGACTTGACTTGAGAGGAAGAGAAAGAGTCAAGTTTGACTTGACTTTTTGCCACATCATTAGTGAGTTGGCAAGATGTGAACCAATGATGATGCTCCACATCATCATGATTAATTAAGTGAGATGCCACCTCATGGAGGTTACAATTCTTCACTTTAATGGCTACACATTAATTGCACTTAATGCAAAATGGGAGTTACATTCTTTTGAATGTGGCCGGCCACTATGGTGTGGTGTGGTGAATGAATTTTTCATTCATGTGTGCATTCACTCTATCTTCTTCCTTGCTCCAATTTTGCTCTCCCTCTCCTCTCTTGGCCGAACCATCCAAAGGTGCTAGCACACCTTTTGTGTGGTTTTTCTCCACCTACTTGTTTGTGTGGATACATATAGAGAGTTGTCTACGTTGACATCTTTGAGATCCGGCACCATTTGGACGAGCGGGAACGCGAAGGGCTTCGCTTCAAAGGTATAACCTTTTCTTTTGTAGATCTAAGTGTAGATCTAGGTAGAAACTCATATTCGTGTGTTTTCAAACTCTTTCTTTGCACGGATCCGTTGGCTAGGGGCTTTCGGGATTTTCGCGACGTGAAAAAGCGGTTTTCGCGACCCGAAAAACCCAACACTTCATTAGTTTGAATAAGGGTCACTTATGGAATTCTAGCTGGCCATGTTCTGATACTCCCCAATGGTAACTACCATCTCGATTGTTCCCCTCCGAGATGTGTAATCTTCTTCTGAAGTCATCTGATAAGCGAGCTTCGCTTTCCTATTCCTACTTTCTTCTCCGATGTATCTTATTGTCCAGAGTAGTCATATTGTTCCATCTGTATCGAATCCCTCTATCTACTCAACTATTCCATTGCTTCTTTTATCCTAAGAAAATGGAGGATGAAGTGTTCTTCTTTTCATCCCGAGTTGGTCATGACCTACTCAAAGATTTTCCCTCATCGCATAAGGGGTGTAAGCCACAGTTCTTTTTTATCTAACCACCAAGCCCTGTGTATTGGCTAACCCGATAGCAACGAGACCTACCGGCTGTTGGTTGCTACTCGGAAATCCTAATGGTTCCACTGTACAAAAATTTTATACAAAGGTCTGAACCTTTTCCTAGCTACCATGTGTTCTTTTAAATTAAACTTGGATCGCCTGCGGAACTTAACACGTTTGATCCAAAGTTTAATCTATTTGTTCTTTTAGGTTTAGACTCGGATCTCCTGCGGAACTTAACACGTTCGATCCAAATCACCTAGGTTATTAATTTCATTAAATATTAATTTCCAAAATTGGCTTCCAGTACTGACGTGGCGAGGCACATGGCCTTCTTGGATATGGGAACAACCACCACCGACTAGACAAAGCCTTTTAAGGAAAGTTAATATTTAATTTCCTTAAATAACTTTAGGTCAACCGAAAAGAACAATCAAATCACAAGGAAAAAAAAAGAAAAAAAATAAAAGAACACAACATCGAAAACAAATTCGAAATACTAGAATCGCATGCCTCTTGTATTTGGTATTATTTCCAAAAATAACTAGTATGATGCAGAAAGGAAAAATACTAGTTATACCTTTTAGAAACACCTCTTGATCTTCTACCGTATTCCTCTTCTAACCTCGGACGTTGTGTGAGCAACGATCTTCCGAGATGAGAACCACCAAGCACCTTCTTCTTCCTTACAAGTTTCCGCCATCAAAACTTCTCCTAGGATGAAGAGGTTCGGCCACCACCACCATGCTCCAAGGGATGCTAGAAACAAAACTTTCTTTCTCTCCTTCTTCATCTTCTTCTCTAAACTTGATCCGACCACCATATGAATCTCCACAAGAAGGATGAGGTTCGGCCATCAAAGAGAAGAGAGGAGGAGAGGATGGCCGGCCACACCAAGGAAGAAAAAGAGGGAGAAAATATAATAGAGTTGTTCACCATGAAGCCTTCTCTACCCCCTCTTTTATAATCATTGGTCTTGGCAAATAAGGAAAATTTAATAAAAACTTCCTTAATTCTTTTGTCATTGAAAAGGAAAATTTATTTAATTAAAAAATAATTTTTCTTTTCAATTTACAATGGCCGGCCACATCATAAAATCTCCAAGCAAATAAAATTTTAAACACAAATTAAAACTTCCTTATTTGTTTCCGGAAATTTATAAAAATTTCTCCAATAATTTTTCCCTTCATGATTGGTTAATAAAAAGAAAATTTTATAAATTAAAATATTTCTTTTAACATGTGGATAAAAAGAAAGTTATCTCTAAAAATTAAAATCTCTTTTAATCTACAAATAAGGAAAGATATTGAATCTTTTCTTAATCTTTTGTAGAAACTAATAAAAGAGAATTTTTTTAATTTTTAAACTTTCTTTTAAATAATAAACATGATTAATAGGAAAGTTTTTACCAAAATTAAAATCAACCTTTTAATCTACAAATAAGGAAAGAGATTTAGCTCTTCTCTTAATCTTTTGTAGAATCTTATAAAAGGAAATATTTAAATTTTTAAACTCTCTTTTAAATCATGTTATCCACATAAGAAAATTTTAAAAAATAAAAATCCTTTTATTTAAATTTGGGTCGACCACACCAAGCTTGAACCCAAGCTAGGGCCGGCCACCTTGAAGCACTCATGAACCAAACTTTGGCCGACCCTAGCTTGGTCTCCAAGCTAGCTTGGCCGGCCCCTATGGGATGGGTAAGAAGGTGGGTATAGGTGGGTATAGTACTCTATAATTAAGAGACTACGATAGGGACCGAGAGGAGGAATTGGTTTTGGTCTCCCGATAAAATTAAGCATCCCGTGTTCGCCCCGAACACACAACTTAATTTTATCAATAATAATTCATTCAACTAGAGAACTATTATTGAACTACCGCACCAATCCCAAATTATATTGTGGGCTCCTTCTTATTATGAGTGTGTTAGTCTCCCTGTGTTTAAGATGTCGAATGTCCACTAATTAAGTAAGTTACTGAAAACTCACTTAATTAATATATAGCTCCATGAGTAGTACCACTCAACTTCATCGTCATGTCGGACTAAGTCCACCTGTAGGGTTTAACATGACAATCCTTATGAGCTCCTCTTGGGGACATTCTCAACCTAGATCACTAGGACACAGTTTCATTCTATAATCAACAACACACACTATAAGTAATATCATTTCCCAACTTATCGGGCTTATTGATTTATCGAACTAAATCTCACCCATTGATAAATTAAAGAAATAAATATCAAATATATGTGCTTGATATTATATTAGGATTAAGAGCACACACTTCCATAATAACTGAGGTCTTTGTTCCTTTATAAAGTCAGTATAAAAGAAATGGCCTCAAATAGTCCTACTCAATACACTTTAAGTGTACTAGTGTAATTATATAGTTAAGATAAACTAATACCTAATTACACTATGACCTTCCAATGGTTTGTTCCTTTCCATCTTGGTCGTGAGCTACTGTTTATAATTTATAAGGAACTGATAACATGATCTTCTGTATGTGACACCACACACCATGTTATCTACAATATAAATTAATTGAACAATTACATTTATCATAAATGTAGATATTTGACCAATGTAATTCTTATTTCTAGATAAATGTTTATACCAAAAGCTAGGCTTTTAGTATACATCCTAACAATCTCCCACTTATACTAAAAGACTAAGCTGCTATATCTGCTACCATACATCTGATTCCCAAACCTTCAACATGCCCATCAAAAGCTCTTGCCTTAAGGGCTTTAGTGAAAGGATCTTCTAGGTCATCACTTGATGCAATCTAGGCAGCAACAACTTCTTCTCGTTTATACGATTTCTCGTATTGGGTGGTACTTGCGCTCTATTGCTTTTACTTGCCTTATAGACTTATGGTTTCTTCGAGTTTGCTACTGCACCACTATTATTACAATAAATTGTAATAATCTTTGGACAAACCAGAAATCATATCTAAGTCCATCTTGAGGTTATTGAGTCATTTAGCTTTTATGGCTACCTCAGAGGCTTGCCATATACTCAGCTTCTATGGTGGAGTCCAGAAAAACACCTATGCTTATCACTCTTCCATAGTTATGACTTTTCCTCCTAAAGTAAACATAAAACCCCGAGGTTGACTTATTATTGTCCCTATCTGATTGGAAGTCAAAATTCGTGCAACCCACAGGAACCAAATTAACTGCCTTGTAAGCTAGCATATAATCTCTAGTGCCTCTAAGGTACTTTAATATATGCTTTACTGTAGTCCAATGTCCTTGTCTAGGGTTATTTTGATATCTGTTAACTATGCCCTTGGTAAAATAGATTTCTAATCTCGTGCATAACATACATTAGGCTGTCTATCTTTCGAAGCATAAAGAACTGCCTACATGTCCTCAATCTCCTTTGATGTCATCGGAGACATCTCTTTAGATAAAGACACTCCATGCTTAAAAGGTAGAAAACCTTTCTTGGAGTTTTGCATGCTAAAACGAGCTTGTTATATAAAGCTTGAGATAAGCACAACATTCTTTTCTTGCGAACCTTGTTCCCAAGAATATGTGCTTATTTTCCTAAGTCCTTTATAACGAATTGCTTGGACAACCATACCCTTACTTCCGATAACACCTTGATATTGTTTCCAACTATCAAAATGTAATCTACGTATAGTACAAGAAATACCACCACGTTTCTATCACACCTTTTGTATACACAAGACTTATCCGGTTACTAAATAAATCCATAGGTCTGGATAACTTTGATAAACCGGATTTTCCAAGACCTTTGAAGCTTTGTCTCAGTCCATAAACTGATTGAGCTTGCACACAAGATGCTCTTAGCCCTTTGCAATGAACCCTTCTGGTTGCTTTATATGGATGCTTTCTTCAAGACTTCAATTAAGGAATGCTATCTTGACATCCACTTGCCAAATAGATAAAAGAATCCAGATAGACTTAAGCATGGCTACCAATGAAAAAGTTTCCTTTTTCATCAAGCATTGCTTTGAAAGTTTCTACCTTCCTGTCTATCCCTCTTTTCCTGTTATAGACATATTTACACCCAAAGGCTTTTACACCATTTGGTGGTTCTACATGCTTCCAGATTTTATTAGAATACATATATTCTAATTCTATTATTCATTACTCTTTACCAAGATGCTGTATCTTTATCTTGGAGTGTTTCGTCATATGTCCGGAGATCAGGTTCATGTCCTCCAGGGATCGAGTCCAAAAACTCTCCCAAAACATGAATCTTTTTAGGTTGCCTAACAACCCTCCCACTATGACAAGGCACTTTCTGCAATTGTGTATCATTTGTGATACGTGTTGCAGTTTCCTTGTGATATCGCATCTTGTACAGTTGGTACTAGATTAGACATGTCTTTTATTATTTTCGTAAGAATAAATTTACTTATGGGCACGTGGTTTATTACATAGTCCTTTTCTAAAAATTGATCATTGATGCTAACAATGACCTTCTGATTTTTAAGACTATAAACCTACTTTCATTTCCCTAGGATAACCCACAAACAAGTGAATTCTTGTCCAAATTATCATTGTCTCTCTTCATCATATGTGTTGGACTACCCGAATCCGAATATGCTTCAAAATAGGCTTACGCCTATTCAGTAATTCTATATGAGTAGAGAGTTCTGATTTTGGAAGGTACTATGTTCACTTTCATTTCCAGAATATATCCTTAAAATGAATTTGGTAATAACTCATCATCAATCTACTTATTTCCATAAGAGTCCTATACCTTCCTTTTTTTGCACCATTCTGTTAGGGTATACCAGGTGTAGTTAGTTGGGATTGAATCCCTACTTCTGATAAGTGACTCCTAAATTCTTCCAAGAGGTACTTGCCACTATGATCTAACTGTAGTGTCTTGATACTTTTACTTTGACATTTCTCCACATTAGCCTCGTACTCTTTGAACTGATCAAAGCACTTAGACTTGCGGCACATCAAGTAAATGTATCCGTATCTCAAATAGTTGTCTATAAAATAGACGAAATATTTGAAATTACCTCTTGTCTGGATAGCCATAGGATCACACAAATCAGAATGAACCAATTCCTATATATCTTTGGCTCCAAACCCCTTAGACTTAAAAGATTCTTGGTTATTTTCCTTCCAAGTAAGACTCGCAGGTTGGAAGGATTTCCACTACTAATGAACCCAAAAGTTCATCAGCTACCAATGAATCCTATTCAAGTTAATATAACCTAGCCTTAGATGCCAAAGATATAATTGGTTCATTTCCGAAGGTTGCTTTCTCTTAAAGTTAGAAGATGTGTTATAATTTCCATTTATTGCATCGTGGGAGTTATTGGATTATAAATTGTCAACCAACATACCAGAATAGATAACTTCTCTATTTTTCTTGATAACAGCTTTGTTATCAAAATAGACACAATATCTATTCTATAATAGTTTAGAAATTGAAATCAGGTTCTTTCTAAACTTAGTATGTAAAGACAATTTCTAATAATCCATATTTTATTCCTATTTAAAGGATAAACATCTCCCACTGCAACAGCTGCCACTTTTACAGCAGTGCCCATGTGGACGGTGTTTTTATTTTCATTTAGTTATCGGGTTTCCTGGAACCCTGCAATGAATTGCGAACATGATTAATGGCATCTGTATCTACACTCCAGGTTCTGGTAGATAACACCATTAAACATGTTTCAACTAATGAATTAAATACACCTATATTATTCTTTAGTTCTAAAAAGACATACTACCTTAATGTCCAAGTCCTATTTCCAATTTTTTACAATCGGGACTACTAAGTCTTTTCTATAGTATAACAGCTAGGGAATTGATAAACATTTTAAATCCTAAGAATCACAAAAATATTTGGTCAAGATCAATTCCTTAAAATCCCCATGAATTTTGTATGCCACGATAGTGTGGACGTATACAAAATCAAAGAAGAGATTTTATCCATTAATTTTATTATCTTGTCAACTTAATTTATGACGAATAAAATTAATAGTTGATCTTTCTTTGATCAAATATTTGGTCAAAACTTTTGAATTTAAAATAACATTGATTCCTCAAACAATATTATTTAAATTCTCCAACACCTCAAACACCGTGAATTTTGCATGCCAAGATATTGTGGACGTATACAAAATTAAACATTTGTAAGAGGAGGGGCTTACCCATTAATTATCTTGTCAATAAATCTTTATGACAAATAAAATTACCTCAAACACCGTGAATTTTGTATGCCACGATAGTGTGGACGTATCCAAAATCAAACATTTGTAAGAGGGGTTTTTAATTTTATTATCTTGCCAACTTATTTATTTGACAAATCAATAGTTGGTTTTCTTCGGTTACACAAATAATAGCAGTGACTCCAATGGAGAGGATACTATTAGACGTGCCTAAGTGTATACCATTACTTGACACTAAGTCCGTTAATAAGATTGTGTCCCTTCCGATGGGGAAGATCACACGCTCTTAATTAACTTCCTATAGTCATCCAAAATGGAAGTTTAAGCTAGTGATTCGCAAACAAGCTCATCCGATATGGAGGAAGGCACTCAGAGCCAACGCGCAAGCTTGTTGCATCACTTATAAACCAGTAATGGAGACCGTGGAATTTATTTAAAAATAAATCCCTCTCCCACTTAGTTATTTAAAGTGAGGAATTTTGACTATGCTAGCCTACTTAGCATGCATAATAACAAGTACACACAACACAGCATAAAAAGCAATAAATAGAAAAACTAATTTTCAACTATTATGGCTTTTATCTATTGCTGTCCTCCGTGTGTCGCCAACCCTAGCTGCTGCCATCTTTGGCCACCGCCACCAGGTCTAGTTGTCGCATCCATCTTGCTCCTTGTTCCGCTGTGCCTCTGATCCTCAAAAGGTTCCACGCCTTGCAAGATTCGATCCGCGACATAAATAGAATTTTACATTTTTTGATCCTATATTCCTCGAAGGAATGTACATGTAAACTAGATCGAACATAAAATAAAATTTACATCCATCGATCCTATATTCCATAAAAGGAATGTACATGTAACTAGATCAAAAAATAAAATCCTAATAAAACTAAATACAGCTCCTGCTGTATTTTATAATACAATCATGCACACACAATAAAATGCCCTTGACATGTCCAAGGATGCAATCACATACATAATAACTATAAGCCATAATAGTTGGATCCTGCATCCACAAAGTTAGCACATCCTACTATTAACCTGCCTAAATTATGTATGACATGTGCATAATTAAACTAATACCAAATACACAGAGGCAAAACCCTAGCTCTGATACCAATTGTTGGTTGCTACTCGGAAAACCTAATGGTTCCACTGTATAAAAATTTTATACAAAGGTCTGAACCTTTTCCTAGCTATCATGTGTTCTTTTAAATTAAACTTGGATCGCCTGCGGAACTTAACACGTTTGATCCAAAGTTTAATCTATTTGTTCTTTTAGGTTTAGACTCGGATCTCCTGCGGAACTTAACACGTTCGATCCAAATCACCTAGGTTATTAATTTCATTAAATATTAATTTCCAAAATTGGCTTCCAGTACTGACGTGGCGAGGCACATTGCCTTCTTGGATATGGGAACAACCACCACCGACTAGATAAAGCCTTTTAAGGAAAGTTAATATTTAATTTCCTTAAATAACTTTAGGTCAACCGAAAAGAACAATCAAATCACAAGGAAAAGAAAAGAAAAAAAAACAAAAGAACACAACATCGAAAACAAATTCGAAATACTAGAATCGCATGCCTCTTGTATTTGGTATTATTTCCAAAAATAACTAGTATGATGCGGAAAGGAAAAATACTAGTTATACCTTTTAGAAATACCTCTTGATCTTCTACCGTATTCCTCTTCTAACCTCGGACGTTGTGTGGGCAACGATCTTCCGAGATGAGAACCACCAAGCACCTTCTTCTTCCTTACAAGTTTCGGCCATCAAAACTTCTCCTAGGATGAAGAGGTTCGGCCACCACCACCATGCTCCAAGGGATGCTAGAAACAAAACTTTCTTTCTCTCCTTCTTCTTCTTCTTCTCTAAACTTGATCCGACCACCATATGAATCTCCACAAGAAGGATGAGGTTCGGCCATCAAAGAGAAGAGAGGAGGAGAGGATGGCCGGCCACACCAAGGAAGAAAAAGAGGGAGAAAATATAATAGAGTTGTTCACCATGAAACCTTCTCTACCCCCTCTTTTATAATCCTTGGTCTTGGCAAATAAGGAAAATTTAATAAAAACTTCCTTAATTCTTTTGCCATTGAAAAGGAAAATTTATTTAATTAAAAAACAATTTTTCTTTTCAATTTACAATGGCCGGCCACACCATAAAATCTCCAAGCAAATAAAATTTTAAACACAAATTAAAACTTCCTTATTTGCTTCCGGAAATTTATAAAAATTTCTCCAATAATTTTTCCCTTCATGATTGGTTAATAAAAAGGAAATTTTATAAATTAAAATCTTTCTTTTAGCATGTGGATAAAAAGAAAGTTATCTCTAAAAATTAAAATCTCTTTTAATCTACAAATAATGAAAGATATTAAATCTTTTCTTAATCTTTTGTAGAAACTAATAAAAGAGAATTTTTTTAATTTTTAAACTTTCTTTTAAATAATAAACATGATTAATAGGAAAGTTTTTACCAAAATTAAAATCAACCTTTTAATTTACAAATAAGGAAAGAGATTTAGCTCATCTCTTAATCTTTTGTAGAATCTTACAAAAGGAAAGATTTAAATTTTTAAACTCTCTTTTAAATCATGTTATCCACATAAGAAAATTTTAAAAAATAAAAATCCTTTTATTTAAATTTGGGTCGGCCACACCAAGCTTGAACCCAAGCTAGGGCCAGCCACCTTGAAGCACCCATGAACCAAACTTTGGCCGACCCTAGCTTGGTCTCCAAGCTAGCTTGGCCGGCCCCTATGGGATGGGTAAGAAAGTGGGTATAGGTGGGTATAGTACTCTATAATTAAGAGGCTACGATAGGGACTGAGAGGAGGAATTGATTTTGGTCTCCCGATAAAATTAAGCATCCCGTGTTCGCCCCGAACACACAACTTAATTTTATCAATAATAATTCATTCAACTAGAGAACTATTATTGAACTACCGCATCAATCCCAAATTATATTTTGGGCTCCTTCTTATTATGAGTGTGTTAGTCTCCCTGTGTTTAAGATGTCGAATGTCCACTAATAAAGTAAGTTACTGACAACTCACTTAATTAATATCTAGCTCCAAGAGTAATACCACTCAACTTCATCGTCATGTCGGATTAAGTCCACCTGCAGGGTTTAACATGACAATCCTTATGAGCTCCTCTTGGGGACATTCTCAACCTAGATCACTAGGACACAATTTCCTTCTATAATTAACAACACACATTATAAGTAATATCATTTCCCAACTTATCGGGCTTATTGATTTATCGAACTAAATCTCACCCATTGATAAATTAAAGAAATAAATATCAAATATATGTGCTTGTTATTATATTAGGATTAAGAGCACACACTTCCATAATAACTGAGGTCTTTGTTCCTTTATAAAGTCAGTATAAAAGAAACGACCTCAAATTGTCCTACTCAATACACTCTAAGTGTACTAGTGTAATTATATAGTTAAGATAAACTAATACCTAATTACACTACGACCTTCCAATGATTTGTTCCTTTCCATCTTGGTCGTGAGCTACTGTTTATAATTTATAAGGAACCGATAACATGATCTTCTGTGTGTGACACCACACACCATGTTATCTACAATATAAATTAATTGAACAATTACATTTATCATAAATGTAGACATTTGACCAATGTGATTCTTATTTCTAGATAAATGTTTATACCAAAAACTAGGCTTTTAGTATACATCCTAACACCGGCACCCCCTCCATAAAAGATAATCACTTGGTGCGAAATTATTTCCATGTTCGAGCAACTTAAGGACTTGAAGTTTAATAGCACTTCCTTACTGGAGGAAGGGTTGCTTCACATATTCAGGCTAAGCCCTCTGTCTATTCCCCTTCAATTATCTTTTGGTAAACCCCTTTTTTCTCTTCTTTGAACTTTAATTTCTAACTGCAAACTTATCTTTGTTTCTACATTTGCCACCATGTTGAAAGCCTTTTTGGGTTAGGTGATAAGGCCAACAGATGTTGGAGGCCCGAAGCCTTGAGATTGTCAATTCAACCAGGGAGGCAGAAGCCAATAGGGAAGTCTTCCTCGATCCCGCACCAATAGTGGTGGAAAATACTTTACCCGACCCAGCACCAACTTTGATAGAAGTTCCTCCTCTTGTACCAACACCAATTTTGAGTGAAGTCATCCCTCTTTACCATGGGCTCGAGACTCAACGACTCCCTTATGGATAACCCCCAAGAGAAACTGGTTATTCAACCGAGTGTTGGTTGATCCTAGGAAGATCGTACCGGCTCCACTGTACAAAAATTTTATACAAGTATCAAACCTTTCCTAAACAACCCATTGTGTTTTTTAGAAATTAAATTAGGAATCGCAAACGAAACTTAACATTATCAATTCCAAATTTAACTTATCTGTTCTTAATAGTTTAGATTTGGATCGCAAACGATGCTTAACATTATTGATCCAAATTCACCTATGTTATAAATTCAATTAAATATTAATTTTCAAAATTGGCTTCTAGGACTGCATGGTGAGACACTAGTCCTTCTTGGGTATGGAATCATCCACCACCGCCTAGACAAAGTCTTTTAAGGAAATCTAATATTTAATTTCCTTATTTAGGTTTAACCAAAAGGAACAATCGAATCACAAATTCGAAAAACAAAAAAAACACAAACTCGAATCTCAAATTCAAAACTCTAGAATCATATGTCTCTTGTGTTTGGAATTCATACAAAAGAAAAACTAGCATGATGCAGAAAATAATTACTAGTTATACCTTTCTTTATATGCAACGACCTCTTAATCTTCTACCGTATTCCTCTTCTTATCTCGGACGTTGTGTGGGCAACGATCTACCGAGATGAGAACCACCCAAACCCTTCTTCTTCCTCACCAAGTTTCGGCCACCAAGACTCCTCCAAGGATGTAGAGGTTCAGCCACCCCACCAAGCTCCAAGGGATTCAAGAAACAAAGCCTCCTTCCTCTCCTTCTCCTAGCTAGAAACGGCCACCAAGGAGTGCTCCAAGAGAGGGATGAAAACCGGCCACTAAGGAAGAAGAGAAGAGGAGAAGAAGAAGCTCTAGGGCCGGCCACCACCAAGGAAGAGAGGGAGGAAAATAGAATAGAGTTGTTAGCCATGAAGGCACCCCTACCCTCTCTTTTATAATCCTTGGTCTTGGCAAATAAGGAAAATTTAAATAAAAACTTCCTTATTACTTTGCCATGAAAAGGAAAATTTAATTAATTAAAACCAATTTCCTTTTCTTATTTCAAGTGGCCGGCCACCTCATAGCTCCTAAGCAAGGAAAGTTTTAACATAAAATTAAAATTTCCTAATTTGTTTTCAGAAATTTTAAAATAAAAATTTCTCTAACAATTTTTCCCTTCAAGGTTGGTTATAAAAGGAATTTTATAAATTAAAATTTTTCTATCAAAACATGTGGATCATTTCCAAAAAGGAAAGTTATCTTTAAAATTAAAATCTCCTTACAATCTACAAATAAGGAAAGATATCAAATCTTTTCTTAATCTTTTGTAGAAACTTATAAAAGGGAATATTTAATTTTAAACTCTCTTTTTAAATCATGAACATGGTTACAAAAAGGAAAGTTTTATCAAAATTAAAATCTTCCTTTCAATCTACAAATAAGGAAAGATATCAAATCTTTTCTTAATCTTTTGTAGAAAGCTATAAAAGGAAAGATTTAAATTTTAACTCTCTTTTAAAATCATGGAATCCACATAAGAAAAATTTTAAAAATAAAATCCTTTTAATTTTATTGTGGTCGGCCACCTAAGCTTGGACTCAAGCTAGGGTCAGCCACCACTTGGTTCATCCAAGGATTAACTTGGCTGGCCCCTTGCTTGGGCTCCAAGCAAGGCTTGGCCGACCACCTTAGGATGGTTATAAAGGTGAGTATAGGTCGGTATAATACTTTATAAATAAGAGGCTACGATAGGGACCGAGAGGAGGAATTGGTTTTGGTCTTCCGATGAAATTAAGCTTCCCGTGTTCACCCCGAACACCCAACTTAATTTCACCAATAATAATTCATACCAATAAAGAATTATTATTGAACTACCGCACCAATCCCAAATTATATTTTGGGCTCCTTCTTATTATGAGTGTGTTAGTCTCCCTGTGTTTAAGATGTCGAATGTCTACTAATTAATTGAGTTACTGACAACTCATTTTAATTAATGTCTTAGTCCAAGAGTAGTACCACTCAACCTTATCATCATGTCGGACTAAATCCACCTGCAGGGTTTAACATGACAATCCTTATGAGCTCCTCTTGGGGACATTATCAACCTAGATTACTAGGACACAGTTTCCATCTATAATCAACAACACACACTATAAGTAATATCATTTCCCAACTTGTCGGACCTATTGATTTATCAAGCTAAATCTCACCCTTTGATAAGTCAAAGAAATGAATACTAAATATATGTGCTTGTTATTATATTAGGATTAAGAGCACACACTTCCATAATAACTAAAGTCTTATTCTTTTATTAAGTCAGTATAAAAAAAACTTACCTTAAATGGTCCGGCTCAATACACTTAGAGTGTACCAGTGTAATTTATTAGTCAAGATAAACTAATACCGAATTACACTACGACTATTCCAATGATTTGTTTCTTTCCATCTTAGTTGCGAGCTACTGTTTATAATTTATAAAGAACCGATAACATGATCTTCTGTGTGTGACACCACACACTATGTTATCTACAATATAACAACTACACTTAGCATAATGTAGATATTTTTGACCAATGTGATTCTTTTATTTCAAAACAAATGTTTACAAAAGCTAGACTTTTAGTATACACTCTAACATCGAGACCCCTCTCCACCATGGGCTCGGGACTTGGCATCTCCTCCCGATTCACATAATTCCCATGTTGGGATTCTACCCGCTAGCAGTCCTTCACATTTGTCTATCCAACTTCTGATTCTGCCCATGGAGACAGCAGATCCAACAGATGCAAGTTCTTTACATCCGTATGTTTTGATTCCTCTCGAGGCTATAACCCCAAATGAATTCAAAAGCTCACTCAGTATCAACAAATCCATTGAATAGAACTAAGATTTGTTAATTACATGAATAATACTCAACAATTTGTGATAACCGAATCATCTATGTCAAAAATAGAAACTAGATTATAACCTAAGTTAGTCTAAACATGGTTTAGAATGCAGAAATTCAAAGAAATCATATTTGCCAGGAGAAAAACAGAAACGAATTGCAATAAAACTGAAACAAAGATGAAATTGCAAGGTAAAGAAACCAGATCTGGTGATCTGAGCTAAGTGATAAACAATTCAGAGTAAAATGCTAGTAAGGTAAACAAGAAAACGTTCCTCATCCTCAGATCCTTGCCGCAAGCCTTCTTCACCCTGCTGTCACTACAGAACCACCGCAAAGAACGCCCTTCTAGTAATCGACTTTGAATCTTGAGCTCCCACTAGTCCATCCGGATGTTCATCGCCTCAGAGAACACCCTTCTAGCTCACACCCGAGTGGAATCCACATCACATGAAGAAAACAGAGGTTGAATCTGGAAGTTGCTTCACTCAACCGATTGATCAGATCGGCTGGAGATGCTGATGGAGTGGCAATCGGGAATGTGATCGGAAGCTTCTGGGAATGCCCTCGAGCTCCGATGCTGATGGAGATCACAGATCTGGGAACGCCTCTCGCCTGTGATCTGAATGTGAATCAGAACTCAAACGCGCAGACTGGGAACGCCTCTGCCGATCTATGTGTCCTCGGACGATGATCGCCGGAGCTCAGGAATCGCCGCTGGAGAAGAACACTAGCATCTGGATCTGGAATTTGGAACGGGAACTTGGCGCTGCGGAGGAGAAGACGAAGCTACTGTAGCAAAAATTGCAATCGAGCCCAAGCTCACTGTAGCTTCTAGCGAGGTTTTTATATCCCTTTCAAATTAAATCCAACGGTCCAGAATGTTTCAAGCTTGATCAATGGTTGTGATGTCTTCAGATCTGGATCAAAATCTTCGGATCTTCATCTATGGCTGTGATGTGCTTCCTCGTAGCTCGGATGGACCAGATCCTTGACGGATGGCTCAGATCTCTTTGATCTTCAATGGACGGTCCAAAACACTCCAAGGCTTGATCGACTTGATTAGCCCTTGATTTAAGCCCAAATATGGCCTGATCTGATCGGGTCCATGACCCTTTTGATATCTACAAAATAATAAGCAAATATTAGCATCAAATACCATGAAAATAAGTCAATTTGCAATTAAGTACAAGATCACATGTAATTATGAAATGTAATGTAAATGTGAGTTTCATCTATGAATAGACCAATAAAAATATGCAATATGATTCAAAATAATATAGCAAAATTATGGTTATCACCCCTCTCCACCATGGGATCGGGACTTGGCATCTCCTCCCGATTCACACAATTCCCATGTTGGGATTCTACCCGCTAGCAGTCCTTCACATTTGCCTATCCAACTTCTGATTCTGCCCACGGAGACAGCAGATCCAACAAATGCAAGTTCTTTACATCCGTATGTTTTGATTCCTCCCGAGGCTATAACCCCAACCTCCCTTTTACGAGGAGGTCCAGGTGCTAGCACATCGCCCGCCCCTCCCCCCCCAAACTCAGCTCCAATGATGCAACCTGATGATACACCTGCCAGACGCTCTCTTCCCACAGTGAGTGAAGGTGTCGTCCCTACTAGTGTAGGAATCTCCTCATGATAAGAAACACTAGGAGATTTCCAACTGGAGTTGACTTTTGTTGGCACTTTGGCCAAGCAGTGAGCGGATGGTGAAACAGCGACAATGGGTCTTTCCTGTTGGGATCGAAAAGTAGCTAGAGGGGGGTGAATAGCTCGTCACGTGCTCGTGTGCTTCGTTGCTTGTTTCTTCAAGGATGTGCAGCGGAAATACAAAGAAACAAAAGCATACAATGCTAACAAATGGATTTTACTTGGTATCCACCTCACAAGAGGTGACTAGTCCAAGGATCCACGCACACACACACCCTCCACTATGAATAACACTCCTTTATGGTAACTACCAAAGGCGGAGAAGCCCTACAACACTCTCAATACAAGAAGAAGGACAGGGAACAAAATACAAACAAAAGCTTACAAGTTATATAGCAAAAACCCTAACCCTAACTTCTTGTTGTTGCCCGCCTCTTGATCTTGAATCACTTGCAACCTTGCTCCAAGAACCCTTCAAGAACTGGTGGTGGAGTGGAGAAGAAGTGTGGAGAGCTTCTGGAGAGGATCGGAGATGAATCGTAAAAGTCCCTTTGGAAGGAATCGAACGCCTGCGGCTTTTATCGACGCCGGTCGGATCCCGATCGATTGGATTGCTCCCAATCGATCGGGAAGGCTTTGGATCGATCGGCTGATCGATCCAGAGCGCCTCTGTGCTCTCGGTAAATTGCCTGGATCGATCGGCTGATCGATCCAGGGCTTATCGTGCGAAATCGCAGCTCCCAATCGATCCATTGATCGATTGGGAGGAGATTATTGCGAAGACTCGCCCAATCGATCGGCCGATCGATTGGGTATGAGCCAATCGATCGGCTGATCGATCCAGCTCATGATTTCTCCCTAAAATCAAGTCTAAAGCCTCCTAAATCAACATCTGGTCAACCATGACCTATTGGTTCACCGTTCCTAGCATCTGGTCACCCTTAACCTGCTAGAACTCGCTCACCAAGTGTCCGGTTAATCCCTTTGACCCACTTGGACTTTTCTCCTCTTGCCAAGTATCCGATCAATCCCTTGACCTACTTGGACTTTCACCAGATGTCTGGTCAACCTTGACCCATCTGGATTTTCCTCGTGCCTGACTTCACTCACCAGGACTTCTCTTCTACCTGGCTTCACTCACCAAGACTTCCAACTGCCTAGCTTCACTCACTAGGACTTTCACCTGGCTTCACTTACCAGGATTTCTCTTCTGCCTGGTTTCACTCACCAGGACTTCAACTGCCTAGCTTCACTCACTAGGACTTTCACCTGGCTTCACTCACCAGGATTTTCTTACTGCCTAGCTTCACTCACTAGAACTTCCAACTGCCTAGTTTCACTCACTAGGTCTTTCACCTGGCTTCACTCACCAGGATTTTCTCACTGTCTAGCTTCACTCACTAGGACTTCCAACTGCCTAGCTTCACTCACTAGGTCTTTCACCTGGCTTCACTCACCAGGATTTTCATACTGCCTAGCTTCACTCACTAGGACTTTCCATCTGCCTAGCTTCACTCACTAGGTCTTTCATAATCAAGTATCTGGTCAACCTTGACCTAATTGATTTCTTCTTCAACCATCTCCCCACATGAACAATCGCACCTGCAATCTCCATGTGTTGTCTATATGTATTATCAAACATCGAAACCATGACCAACACTCAAGCTTGGTCAACCAGGTCAACCTTGACCTAAGGGATATTGCCCCAACATTTCCTACAAAAATCTGGCTGACGATCTCTTGAATACTGGTGCTGACCACATGTCCTTGCTGGTCATTTCTAGTCAGCGACTCCCTAAGTTATGTCAAGGCGTCGGGAGATGTAGGCTCATGTGGAGGAGCTGGAGGCTCAACTAGATGCATCCAAAATAGAAGCTTCTTTGTCACAAGGGAGGCTCGTCCGATTGAAGGAACTGGAGGAGAATCTCACCTCAGTGTTATCTAAAATCCGTCAACTTAGAGCAATCGTAGCTAGTGAGGAGGCGGATAATATTCAAGCCAAGTATGAGGTGAGTCGGTTGTGAGTGAAAATTGACTCCCCTGAAGTTCAAGTTAAGGAGTCGAAGTTGAGGAAGAAGAGACAACAAAAGGAGATAAAGAAACTAAAAGCCACGGTGGCGTAAGAATAGCCCAAACTTGGGGCAGCCATAGTAGAGGGTAGAGCCACTAAGGATGAACTATAGGTCTGCCAAAAGGAGGTTAACCTTTAGGAGGTGGAGTTAGCGGCCACTCATGAGGAGGTTAGATCTAGCAAAGTTTTGGCCAAGGATTGACTGCATGAGTTGGAATATGATCGCAACGAGGTGGAGGCTACTCTGGCAAGAATCAAGAATAAACTTTGGGTGGCCTTGGAGTCTACACACCAAGAAGCAAAATCTTCCCAAGTGTTAGCTGAGGCCTAACTTTTTGAGCTAGAGACTACCCGCTCTAAAGCTGAGACCAACCAAGTAGAGATCGAAATCCTGAAAGTCTCCAAGGTTGAACTGCAAGCCATCTTCGAGGCTCAAAGTTATCAGTTGACAGGCTTGATGGCTGAGCTCCAAGAGTACCGTGCTGGCAAAACGAGTGTTGGTCCATTAAGAAGAATGAATTCCTTAAATTCGAGGAATTTTATACTATGGTCGACAGTCATTTGGCTCGAATGGTGCGATCTGGCGTGGACAACACCCTAAAGCAGTTGCAAGAGTCTGGCCACCTGCCCTCCGACAAGCCTTTACCAACTGTTAAGTTATCCAAGATTTTGGACAACATCCCCGAAAAAGACATGGTGGACTTCATCTGAATTTTTCCTTTTTCTATGTATAACTTTTTTGTATTTGACCTCAGTGTGTATAATGAAACTTTTGGTTTCTCGATTCCCTGGCTAGACTTACATTATTGCTATGATTTTAATGATTTTGTTGTGGCTTTTACCTCGACTTCGACTATGCTCGAGCTGGCGAAAAATTGGGCCTTGAAAAAAACCTGGGTGATACGATATGTGCTCAACCCTTTTGAGGAGGAAGTTATTTTTTCTTTTGAGGGGGGAGGTTAATATCGCAGTCGGAAGGATCTCGACCATGACTATGCCCAAGTCGGAGGAGTTTGGGCCATAATAAGGATACAAGTGATATGATATCTACTCGATCCCTTTGTAGAGGGAGGTTGATATAATAGTCGAAAGGATCTCAACCTCGACTATATCTGAGTCAAGGGAGTCTTGGCCCTGAAAAGTACATGAGTGATATGATATATGCTTGACCCTTTTGTAGGGAGAGATTGATATCGCAGTCGAAAAGATCTCGACCTAGACTAAGTCTAACTCGGGGAAGTATGAACCCTGAAAAGGACACGAACAATATGATATATACTAGACCCATTTGTAGGGGGAGATTGATATCGCAGCTGGAAGGATCTCAACTTCGACTGTACCGAATCAGGGGAGTCTAGGCCCTAAAAATTACATGGACAATACGATATATGTCAAACCCCTTTCTAGGGGCAGTTGATATCATAGCCGGAAGGATCTCGACCCCGACTATACTCGAATCAGAGGAGTTTGGGCCCTGAAAAAGATATGGGTGATACGATATATGTTCGACCCCTTTGTATGGGGAGGTTGATATCATAGCTAGAAGGATCTTGACTTCGACTATGTTCGAGTTAAGAGAGTCTAGGTCCTAAAAGGGATACGGGCGATATGATATATGCTTGACCCCTTTACAAGAGGAGGTTGGTATCGTAGCCAGAAGGATCTTAAGCCTGACTATGTTCAAGTCGAGGTAGTCTGGGTCCTGGAAATGATACAGGCGATATGATATATGCTCGACCCCTTTGTAGAGGAAGGTTGATATCGCAGCCAGAAGGATCTCAACCCCGATTATGTCCGGGTTAGGGGAGTCTAGGCCTTAAAAAGAATAAGAATGATATGATATATGCTCGACTCCTCTGCAGGGGAAGGTTGATATTACAGTTGAAAGGATTTTGACCCTAACTATATCTAAGTCGGAAGAGTCTGGGTCCTAAAAAGAACACAGGCGATAGGATAGATGCTCAACTCCTTTGCATGGGGGGGTTAATATGATAGCAGAAAGGATCTTGACCCCGACTATATCTGAGTTGGGAAAGTCTAAGCCCTGAAAAGGACACGAGCGATACGATAAACATTCGACCCCTTTGCAGGGGAAAGTTGATATCGCAGCTGGAAGGATCTCAACCCCGACTATATCCAAGTCAAGGGAGTCTGGACCTTAAAAGGTACACGGGTGATACGATATAAGCTCGACCCCTTTGCAAGGAGGAGGTTGATATCACAACCGAAGAGATCTCAACCTTGAGTTTGAGAGGACCAATCTAAAAAAGATGCTTTCATATATGTTAAAAATTTGGATACAATAAAAGCTTTTCAATAAAAATGCATAAAAAGATAACTGTAGGATATTGGGATAGCTTAGAAGCAATAATGTTTCAAATGATTGGCATTCCATGGTTAATCCAGCCTCTTGTCGCTTAAATTTACAAGGTAATATGATCCTAAGTTTAACCTTTCCATTACCCAAAATGGCCCCTCCCATTGAGGTTCTGGCTTGCCCACATCCCCTACGAGATTCACTTTCTTTCAAACTAGGTCTCCGAATTAGAATGAACGAGGAATTACCTGTTTATTGTAGTTTAGGTGCATCTGCCGGCGATATGTTATAAGTTGGGTGGCAGCTTTCTCCCTTATCTCCAAGAAGACATAGTTAATCGTTGTCTTGCCTAAAAATATTTCTTTTAATAGATTCATCGTCGACTTTCACTGTAATGACTGCCTCTCCGTCATAAAAGAGATAAAATGGAGTCATTCCTGTACTCTCTCGAGGGGTTGTTTGATAGGCCCAGAATATACTGGATAATTTATCTACCCAACTCCCCTAGACATGATCTAATTAAATTTTTAGCTCCCTTACTATCTCCATGTTGACCACCTCGACTTGCCCATATATTTGAGGATATGCCACCGAGGTGAAAGCTTGTTGAATGTCAAAGCCTTCACACCACTTCTTCAGCTAGTGTCCCTGGAATTGTCGGTCATTGTTTGAAATAATTTTATAAGGTAGACCGAATTGACAAATAATATTTTACCACAAGAACTTCATGAACTCCTATTCAGTTATCCGGGCTAACGATACAACCTCTACCCATTTAAAAAATAGTCTATGATACAACCTCTAACACACCACTCCTTCAGCCAGTAGCCCTGGAATTGTCGGTCATTGTTTGAAATAATTTGTACGATAGATTGAATCAACAAATAATATTTTACCACAAGAACTTCATGACCTCCTGTTCAGTTATCTGGGCTAACAATACAACCTCTACCCATTTAAAAAAATAGTCTACTGTTACCAAAAGAAACTTCTTTTGTTGTCTCCTGATGGAAAGGGACTCATGATATCTGTACCTTATTAATGAAAGGGACAAGCCACGATTGAATTTTTTAAGAACTCGATTAGGCGATGAAAGAGGTTCTGGTGTTTCTAACAAGGAAGACAAGTAGTGAAGAATTGAGCCGTATCTACTTGTAAAGTTGGCTAAAAATAATCAGCCAATATTACCTTCCGGGCTCATGTTATTCCTCCCTTATAATTACAACAGATGCCCTCGTGAATTTTTCATATGACATAGTCGGCATCATCGTAGCCCAAACACTTAAGGAGGGGTCGAGAAAATGACTGCCGATATAATACATCCCTAATCAAAGTGAATTAGAGCGCTCTCCTTTTGAGTAATCGAGCTTGTTTGGTGTTAACAGACAGAGTTCCTCACTCTAGATAGGAAGTGATGGATACTCTACAGTTGGTAGGTGCACTTTGGTTCTTGGTTTGTTTAATCAATGAGATCAATAGAACTTGGGACACAATTATCGGTCCTCATATTTGATAGTGTGCGATGGCACAAGAACAACCCAAACTTGGGGCAGCCGCAGCGGAGGCTAAAGATGCTAAGGATGAACTAGAAGTCTCCCAAAAGGAACTTAACCTTCAGGAGGTGGAGTTCTATTGATCCAAAAGAACAGCCCAAACTTTGGCAAGCTCATTTGCTTTTTAATTCCCTGCCCAAGAGATTTTTGAAGAATAATCTCTCGGAAGTGAACCAAAAGTCTTTCAATAGCTCTAGCATAGCACTATAGTCGTTCATTTATGATCTCAAAATTTTTGGCTATCTGTTGGCCTACTAACTTAGAATCTGAGTGGATTATGACTTGAGAGGTTCCCACCTATCTAGCTGCCTGAAGTCCTGACAACAGGGCCTCATACTCTGATTCATTATTTGAGGCTCAAAAATCAAGCCGAATGGAAAGATGAAGTACTATTCTTAGGGGGATATCAATAGAACCCCGACTCCACTACCTTGCCAAGTGGATGAGTCATCCACATAAACCTTTCATGCTCCTTTGGCCATCTGCTCGAACATCTCCATAAATAAATTGGCCAAGAATTGAGCTTTGATAGTCGTTCTCGATTGATACTGAATGTTGTATTCACTTAATTTAATGGTCCATTTAAATAGTCTCCCATAGGCCTCTGGGTTGGTGAGCACTCGACCTCAGTTACCATTGGCAAGGATGGTGATTGGATGAGCAAGAAAGTATGATCTTAATCGACAAGCAACCAAGGTTAACCTGAATGCTAGCTTTTCTAGATTGGTGTACTTGTTTTCAGTCTCTTCTAATAGATGACTAAAAAAATATATAGGGTGTTGTACCTTATCCTCTTTCCGTAGCAAGACTACGGTGACTATTCTATCAGAGGCTAACAAGTGTGCTCATAATATTTATCCCACCATCGGTTTAGAGAGGAGCCAAAGTCGGGATAAATATTCCTTCAACTCTACAAAGGCTTGATCACATTTTTCATCTCATTTAAAGTTAGTATCTTTCCTTAATATCTTAAAGAAAGATAGACTGTCAGTGTCCGAATGGAAGATGAATCGAGGCAATGTTGTGATGTGGTCGACTAGTCGCTATGCCTCTTTGAGATTGCGAGGTGGTAGCATGTTTTGAAGAACTTGAATTTTCTCCGGATTAACTTCAATTTCTCATTTAGTAACGATGTATCCAAGAAATTTTCTACTTTTGACCCCGAAAAGACATTTGTGGGGTTTAGCTTAAGCCTGTATTGTCTTAGAGTACAACAGATTTTCTTAATGTCAGAGATAAGGGCTCTAGCTTGTACAGACTTATTTAAGATATCATCAACGTATACCTCCACATTTGTATTTGAAAACTCGATCCATAAGCTGTTGGTAGGTCATCGCTACATTCTTTAGACCAAATGACATAATAGTGTAGCAAAAGATTCCATTGGGAGTGATAAAACTAACATTTTCCTGATCCTCCCAAGTTAAAGGAATTTGATGATACCTTGATATGCATCCAACATGCATATGATCTCACAACCAAAAGCCAAGTCTACCGATTGGTTAATACAAGGAAGTGGGTAGCAATCCTTTCGACATGCTTTATTGAGGCTTTGGAAGTCAATCCAGACCTTCCATTTGCCTCCTGATATAGAGATTAATACCACATTGGATAGCTAGGTCGGGAATTGAATCTCCCGTATATACTCGGCTTCTAATAATTTATCCATCTCTGCCTGAATCACCTGGCTTTGCTCAGGTGAGAATTTTCACTTTCTCTGCCAAATAGGTCGGGCCCTAGAAGGGTGTTCAACCGATGGACCATTACCACGAGAGAAACACATGTGACTTCTTTGGTCGACCAGGCAAAGATATCGTGATTGCGAGAGAGGCAAGCGATAAGTTCTCTGAGTTTTGACTCCCTCCTGGTTGGGTAGGGTGAATTTGCACATCTTGGTGACACTCGTCAAGTCGAGTTATTGGTGTCTTTTGATAACTTGGAAGAAAGTGCTATGAGTTCGGCAAGCTTTTAGAGAATCAACCAGAATGACATCCATGTAACACTTTCTGGCCACCAGATGACTCCCCTTTACTTTCCCAATTTGATTATCCACTGAAAATTTGATCTTTTTGTAGAAAGTGGAGATAACAACTTGAAAAGCGCTTAACACTGATCTTCCCAATATAGCATTATAAACTAACTCCGTATTTATGACTAGGAAATTTGTGCATCTGGTTCTTATCCTAGGGAAAGAGAAATATGAATTTGCCCTATGGGTTGTATTTGATGTTTGGTAAATCCAAATAGAGAGGTGTTTACGGGGTGTAGTTCCTCCCCGTCCAATTGTAGTTGATCAAAGGTTTCTTTGTAGATGATGTTAATAGAACTGTCTGTGTCTATGAATACCCTCTTTATTATATAGTTGGTTATGAGAGACTGAATTACCAAGATATCTTCATGAAGAATCTCCGCCGCTTCTAAATCAATAGACTCAAAGCTGATTATGGGGCCCTGAGTCGCACCTTGACCCGAGTTGACCCCGTAGCTTTTTAATTGGCGACCGTGGACCTTCCAAGCCCGAGTGGAATCACTATCTGTTGGACCTCCAGAAATCATATTAATCATTCCTAGAGGATCAATTTTATCTTTTCCCTTCTTGTCGTCGTTTTTCTCTCGACCTAACTCCTACTACAGTCAGATGTTGACATAAGGCTGCTCAGGAGAACGATATCGTTGGTGCGGACTATGCCCGATATCTGCCTTTTGTCCAATATTTGCTGACGATGATAAGACTTAGTAAATCTCCTGGTCAATTGATTACGGCTGGCTTTTCTCTTATTAGCTTCGAGTGGTAATTCTTGAGCATACTGCTAACGTTCTCGAGTAGAGTGAGTATTCGACCGATGAAAGTCATAATAGGGTCCTGCCATAAACTCCCGCCTTGGCCCCTTGGTAGGGGTCGATGGTACTGTCCACTGTCTGCACTGCTTTCTCCTCTTTGCGATTTGTGAAATCCTGATTCTGTAAAGGGGGAAGGGGCACCTTCCGATTCAACTGAATGGACACAGAGACAGGGATTGACACTTCTTTCCTTTTGTTGATTGAGCTTCTTCTACTTGGACATATTTCAGAGCTCGAGCGTGTAACCCATCGAAGTTGGCCAGGATTTTTTCACCAGGGATCTAAATAAATTCCTATCAATTAAGCCCTATGAGAATGCCTGACTTGCACCTCAGGAGTAACCAAAGTTGCATCTATCTGATTGAACCTCTGTAGGTACTCTTTTAAAGGCTCTTTGTGTTTTTATTTGAGAGAGAACAAATCATGTAGAGTTTTTTGATATCTCTGAGTAGTGACAAAGCGCAGCATGAACACAGCTTTAAAGTCTTTAAAGATCGGATGGAATATGGTGGAAGATGATTAAACCATCTTTGCACCGAGCCTGAAAGAGCTATCAAGAAAACTTGACATTTGATCTCATCTATGTATTGATGTAGTAGAAAGACATTTTTGAATTTACAAATATAGTCCTCTGGATTAGTTGCGTCAGTATATTCTCTGATTTGCAGTGCTCGAAAATGTCTTAACAGTTCATCTCAAAAGATATTTTGTGAGAAGGGAGGACCCCTGGAGTCCTATACTTTGCCTAATACACACGCCTTTTCCTTTGGGGGACTTCGACGGGGAGTTACCCCTAAAGATCCAAAGATTCTTCTTTCATAGTGGAAATACCCACTTGGGTAAGGAATGCCTCTCTAGGCATTTTAACAAGTGAAGTCAACTTCTTCAATGAGTTGGGACGGTAGCTCATTTAAGAGGCTGAGCCTAGGTGGTGCTAATTGTTGGGGTTGTCCTCTCAACACAACCTATAATGTAGTCTTCACTAGTTTATTGAAGTCTTTCATCGTCATAGTGATGATGTTTGATTTTTCACTATCCTCAGCATTGGATCTTCCGATTTCGTCCATCTTACAACATCTCAGTTTAGTTCTTAACTCAAAATTTCCATAGACGACGCCAATTTGATCATGCCTGAGCACGTCGATGATCAACTAGCCGGTGAACTGTCGCCGATGTTAACTGTCCGGGGGATCACCAGGTCACATAATCTCGCGAAGCCTTTCCAAAGCGATTGAGATGTAGAGCACGCCCAAAGGAGTGGGTTAGAATGATGACCAAGGAGTTCCCTGCCGCAACCACTCTGACACTCAGGTAAGACTTTGGAGAGGGAGAAGTTGTCACAGAAATTAGGATTTGATGTGTTACGTGGGTGTACCTTTGCTCATGAGAGTCGGCTACCTTTTATAGGATTAGAACTTTCCACCACGTTCTCCTTGTGCCTCCTCATTTCTTATGATCGTGGTCACGTTCTTCGAAATAAATGACCATTAAAACCCATTTATGTCGAGGTAAATAGCTGTGTTTCTGCCTTCTTCATGATAACAACTGCATTATCCATGTTCTCAAAGAATAATAGTTCATTGCTTTAATTCTTGATAATTGGGGTCATTTCAGTTTAGTCTGAGGGAGTCTGAAATGTGAGTCAAGAGTTGGTAGCCGGTAATCGAGAGTCGATAGCATGGAGTTGAGAGTTGGGAGTCGGTAACTTGGAGCCGACAGCCAGAAGTCAATAGCCTAAAGCCGAGAGTTGATAGCCTGAAGTTGGGAGTTGATAGCCTAGAGCCGGGAGTCGGGAGTCGATAGTTTGGAGCCGAGAGTCGGTAGCCTGGAGCCAAGTGTCCAAAGTCGATAGCTTGAAGCCGAGAGTTGGTAGCCTGAGACCGAGAGTTGGTAGCTTGAAGTCAAGAGTCGATAGCTTGGAGCAGAGAGTCTAGAGTCGGGAGTCGATAGCCAAAAGTCAAAAGTACCTAGCATAACTTTCTTAACTTCAACAATTATCATGGTAAAACTTTTGTCCTTTTTATCACACGTAGCCTTTGTTGATTACCCTATATCAATAGTCAAGAACTAAAGAGTTTAATAACATTTTATTTTCTCTCCATAATGCTTCTGTAATGAAAAAAAAAACTAAAACGAAAACTAAGACCAATAAACAAATCTTACCGACCTTTGTGCTACACCTTCACCTTTATCTCCTGTTTTTTTTTTCCACACGCGGACAATGACACAAGAACTTATTTTTCCACGACCACAAGGAAACAAGTCAGACTGGATGATCAGATTAATGTTCTCATTGTCAACCTTTTCAACTCCTTGAGCCCTGTGATCCATGTGAGTCCTACAGCTCGTGGCCACTTAGGCGTTATTCTTAATCAGCACAAGCATAATGTATCCATGCACACCTACCCTGCACAACAGAGCATAATTAGGAGTCTGACTAGAGCTGCAAGATCTCTCGCACACACAAGGAAGGAACACTGTGCATAGACTCTGGAAAGGCCTCGCGTACAGTAGTCGAACAGTGGGAGGGAGGACTCCAAGTGGGAAATGGCGTGACGAGTGAGAGCAGGTTTGCTTGCAGTGGGTTATGGCAGTGTGCCATGCACGGAACTGGGGGCACTGGCCTGGGAGAGAGGTAGGGAGGGAGGGGATTGTTCATGCAAGGAGGAGAAGTTTCCTCTTGACTTGTAGCTTCAACAACTCAATGTCACAAATATTTTTTTGTTTTCAATTGTGACATATTTAACTTTTAGAGTATAAGTATGTGGTACTGATTTGAAAATACAAACATAAGTCACTGCCGCATTACAAGTTAGCAGTCTTCCAGTGGCCGGAGGGCCCTGGAATTCCGAGCACGGCTGGGAGTTTGGAGTGAGGGGATAGTGAAGCGACTGTTTGGAGTTAGTGACAGACAGGAGCTTCGGAGACAAGTCTCTGGGAATTTGTGGGGGTGGTAACTAGGAGAGTTGCCATTGGACTTGAAGAATCCTCTGTAGTCATTTTTTTTTTTTGTTTTTTTTTTTTTTAAAGTAGTACTTAAGGCCGCTCCTTTTTGAAAAAAGAATTAAAGGAAGGGACATGAAAGGACGTCCTGAATCGTCAAACGATTCAGCTGTTTTTTATTTATTATCAAAATATTATTCTATTCTTAGTTTATTTTTATTTTTAAAATTATTTTATTTTAATACCATAATTGTTACATGGTTATATCAACTATAAATTTGTAATTATGATTTTATAAGTCCTAGAAGGTAGTATAGTTAAGGGCGCATGATTTTATGGTCGAGAAATTCAGAAGAGTTCCATCCTTTGAGTGTCATAGTTTGGGATTAACATCTATGTCATATGCTTATCTTTTTTCATATCCATAAGACTGGTTTTAAAGGGACTGTTGATATGATGATTCCATAAATTTTTTTAAATTATGATTTTATAGTTAGTTATATAGTTATATTTTCATAATTATTATAATTAATATAGTTGTAACTGCTATTGAATTAGTAATTGTATAATATAATATTGATAAAAAAGTATTCGTGTCATACCAGTTATGAAATTTAACTATTATAATATGATATTATTAGTGTTCATCAAAATTGAAATGTCAATATTATTATAATTATGGGATTATAACTCCTACAAAGATAATATTGGACACCAAAAATATAATAAAGCTCTCTTTTAATTTTTTTTTTAATTTATGTGTTTGATTTTGCCTTTTTTTCTTCTTTTTCCAGAAGTAGAGGTCGAGGTCAAATTTCTCAGGCGCCCAACTGGGTCAATGAATTCAATCAACTGTTTGGGACAGCAAAGTTGGCCGACCGAGAATATTGGGCAGGATGGGGATACGATAATGGAATGAGCCTGCCCTTCTCTGCCCTGCCCTACAGGCCAGGGATGGGGATATGACCCTTCCGATGGGACTCTCTATGAATCATCCTTCTTTGAATGACCTACCGTGTGTTTACCACCCTTAACCTCTATTTATGTTGTTTCTTTGGGCGGAACTAACGACCGAAGGACGAAAGGATGATTAAAAATTCTTAATTTTTATATTTTACCCTAGAAAGAATCCACTACTGGAAAATATTGCACAATTTATGGGAGATTATTGTCAAATTTTACGAGGGGAAGCTCTGAATTTAAATTACAAAATAATTCATCTGATGAGATAGTTTGAACTGATAATCTTAAATTGTCAAACTGCTAGGATGCCATTGACAGACTGTCGAATGTCCTTGAATGTCTATTTTTAGAGCTCGAGTGAGAAGTGGAAGCTGAGTTAGAATATCGAGTTTCGAGTCAGGAAGTTGACAGTCGTTGACCATCGAGCTTGTCGAGTGCTCAATCTAGTTGAATCCATGAGTACTCCTGAGTGACATCGAAAGAAGTCAAGTGGACTCGTCGCCCAACTATTGAATGGGTCGTTGCTGCTTGTGCGTTGAGTCGAGTAGTGATGCAGAGTCGGGAAGCTGCATGCCTAGTTGTCGAGTGTCGTTTGAGCCCGAATGGGTCACTATACCCATTCAAGAAAGCGATGTTGAGTCGAGACATGAGATGTCGAGACCTATCTTTAATGTAGTTTCTCTAAATTAAATTTATCCCCCTCCAATAATATTTTAAGATTACATGGGTCGTCTGTTTCTTATAATACAATAGTAAATCTTGATCATCACTAAACATGGGTTAGTCACAACGAACTGAGTTTGTACCCGAATGCTATCCTGTGTAGACTACCAAATGGAACAAATACACAACAAAGAAGAAGATGAGGGGAGCGAAGATAAAAGGCTTATGTACATGGCTATTTATCGTTGTGTGTCTCTATTGCTTGAGGTCGCAAGCTCCTTGTATATGAGCTTAGACAAGGTCATCACACTTAAGCAGAAAAATTCATGTGATAAAATATTGATTGATTCGCTTTGCCAAATTTTTCTCTGACATGTTCGGTATTCGACACATGTAAGTCTACTCACACACAAGTCATCTTAGGTTCATTGTAATTCATACCCTAGATTTATTATACCTTTACATAACTTTAATGCTTGTGACACTTTATAAATCAACCGTAATATGATAAAACTTCCAATGTGTATTAAAACCTTATTCATAATAATGAAGTTTTCTTTTCCTTTTCTATTACTTTTCCATTCACATTTGACATCCAAGACTCCACGAGAAAGGTTAGTGTAGAGTTGTTTGAAGTCTGACGAAGGTGATTGAGCATATATGGTTGAGTCACTTTTACTTTCAATAATGTGATTGCGGAGACGCACATTTGTTGCTACAATCTCCTCTCTCCTCTCCGGCCACGGCCACGCCGATTGAGGTAAACAGGGCTAGCTAGTAGCCATAATTGTGGTTTGGATACATGTGGAGTCCCATGGAATATGCGTCCCTCATCTCATGCTCCACATTAATTAAGTTGGTAGATTGCCTTGGATTCTCTTCCCCTCTGTACCGTGCTAATTGTCAATGGCACTGAACATATCTGAGCGTGGCATGCATGTTTTAGTATTCAATTTGGCCTCCTTCAATTGCTAGATTAATGGGGAGGCGAGGCTCATTCAAAGGCCATAAACCTAGCTAGCTAATGGCGTAACACTTGTTGTCTTCATGCATGCGTCCAAGTACAGACACACGTACCAGCCCCCAGCAAACAACAGACACGGTGCTAGTCGTACCTTAATAATATGCTCATGCTCCACCACCTGACTCTTTCCACATGCACTCCCGTCAAAATAAATAAATAAAATTAAATCATAATGAAGAGGGTTTTTCTTCAAGAGTAACTTGTGAAGGGCTGAACTCGTATCCAGCTCTAGCTCGTGCGGTTGTCTGGACAAGAGTGAAGAGGGTTTATAGTGTAAATCATCTCTAGTATGTAAAGAGGGCAAAATTAGGGTGAATTTGATTAAAACTCTCTTCACTAGGGCTTGACTGGATTGATTATCACATGATAGATTTATAGAACAAAATCTATCGTGGATGATATGCCTTTCACTAATACGGAATCCATCTCGGATTTTGAAGAAGAGATTTTGGTGGCAAATTGTGTTAGCCCGAGATTGAGGAGACATGGGTTGATTCCGTAGAACCACAAGCGAAGTGTCCTAGTTTGCTTTCATCTTCACCAGGCCAACTAGTGCACAGGATTATTAGAGTTTAGGATTTAGGAATTAGGATTTATTCTCCCAATATGAAAATTCTATAAGAAAAATGAGTGACAAAGATTTCATGCATAGCAAAGGGCTCAAGTGTACGACAAGAAGGTTCCACAAGTGAGCAAGGAAGCGAGCTTGGGCAAACAATGGGGTGGTTTTTCTTCGCGAGCATCATTTTTTACTACGTTCCCTATTGTGTCCGTTCTATTAAAGCGTAAACAAAGCGTAAAAAGCATCGGATCTACTTGAGTTAGCTTGCATTTAACCAGTCGATAGTCGATCCAGTCAGCTTGAGTTAGCTTTCACCACCTCAGCCTTCTATAAAGAAGGGTTGTGGCCAAGCCTTCAACCCTCCTCCCTCACACAAGAAGTACAAGAGCTAGCCGACGGCCAAGAGCCACCACTGCGACGCCAGCCTCTCTCTGCCGTTCATGGATCAGCAACCTCCGATTCCTCCTTCCGATCTCAAGCTCCTCGGCTCCTGGGCCGACTCCCACACCCACCGCGTCCAGCTCGCCCTCAAGCTCAAGGGGCTGCCCTTCCAGTACCAAGAAGAAGACCCCCTCCGCCCCTCCGCCGCCCTCCTCATCCACAACCCCGTCTACAAGAACCTCCCCGTCCTCCTCCACCGCGGCTGCCCCGTCCTCCACTCCATCATCATCCTCCACTTCCTCGACGACACGTGGCCGCACCACCGCTCGCTGCTCCCCTCCGACCCCTTCGACCGCGCCACCGCCCGCTTCTGGTCCCACTTCGCCGACGACAAGCTCGCCCCCGCCGTCGCGGCCGTCTTCTCCTCCGAGGGCGACGGCCAGAAGGCCGCCGTCGACCAGGTCCACCAGAACCTGAAGCTGCTGGAGCTCGAGCTCGGCGACGGCGGCGCGTTCGGCGGGCGGAGGTTCTTCGGCGGCGACGAGATCGGGTTCCTCGACATCGTCCTCGGCTGCGGCTCCTACTGGCTCGCCGTCTTCGAGGAGGTCATGGAAGTGAAGCTGGTGGACCCCGAGGCGTTCCCGCGCTTCCACGCCTGGCTCCGCGACTTCGAGGACCAGAGGGAGGTCAAGGAGACGATCCCGGCCATCGACAAGCTGCTCGAGTACGCGAGGACCGTCCGGCAGATGATGCTGGGCGGTGTTGCCACCGCGGCCGCCGGCGACAATGCCGCTTCTAATTAGTTAAGTACTATGCTTCAGTAGCTCCACGGCTCTTCGTTTCTGTAATTACAGTCCTCGTCGTCCACGTCATCGTCGTTTCTATGTTTAATTAATCTGGTTTATGGCAATTAATGAAGGATTATCAGGCAGACACAATTCCATTTTGCCCCAAGATTTTTCATTTCCTCTCACAGATCAGAAATATCCCGTTTCACCCCTACAATTTAAAAAAAAATATTTCTACATTTAAAAGGAAAAAACAAAAGAACAAAAAACTCGTGGTCCCTTTGAGTGATGCAAGACGATCATTTTAATTATGGAAGCTTATGAAAAGGCGAATCTAACTGTATCAAAATATTCATGATACTTTAAAATTTATGAAAAGATTGATTTTCTAAAACATTCTTTTGTCGAATCAACTATTCAACTGACATTGCCCAATGGCATAACACAGTTGGTACATGGGTTTAGTAGTGAATCCATTGGTGGTAAACAGACGAATACGTTCGTTCATCTTCGTCAATCTGTCCCAAGACCAACAAATTTGATAGTGAATCCATGAAGCAAGGTTTGATTTCCTTGGGCGCATATATTACCATCTAAGGACGTATTTAGTTCGGAATTATAGTAGATAATCTTAGTTATCCACTTATAGTTATCAACGATTATTATGTTTAGTTCCATATTTTTTATATTCTGAAGTTTTTCTTAATTTCGAAAAGTCAATACATGTCATCAATTGGGAGAAATATATTGAGATGGGAGCCAAATATATTATGTGATTCAATCGTTCATTCAAAGTGAGAAAGCAGAATAAAAGATAAGATCGATTATGCCCATAAAAATAGATCAGATAGATTAGGCAATACTTTCTAAAGAGTAGAATGTTAAATTAAAATAAGGTAGCATGACCTATTCAAGCCGGGCAAGAGATATTGAAAATTATTTTAATACTATAAGAAATAATTACAAATAAAATAGACATGAACTATAATTTAACACATACTTGTCCCTGCAATATTCATAAATTTAGATGTAGATACATGAATAAGAATATGATAATTAATATACATATAGAATTAATAGCTTCCTTTGTTTTATATATATATCATCATCGCTCCAAGGAAAATGGAGATTGGACTTCTGATCACATTCCTCACCAGGAAAACCCATCTCAATTGCCCTTCGACAGTCGATGATGACGCCCCATAGTCACTCTTTGCTTGAAACTGATCCTGAAACTCTCTCATTAACCTTCTAGAAGGTTAAGCTTCTCATAACTACATGTGCCGAAACCACATCGGGGATGTCCAACTTTGCGTAGTAAGTCGCTACTGCCTTGCCAATGTTGGTCACAATCCTTGTGATGGTTACCGTCCTTGCCTCGTTCGCCGACAATTGGATGGTGATGGAAGGATAGTTGAGCTCTCCTTCTGGGATGCTCTTGATCGACGAGCAATTGATTTTATGGTGGATGATGATGCTCATGTCGGAGACACTATAGCCAAGGCCACAGAGGTATGGATAATAGTCCGTCAGAGAGATGTCGTAGATGAGTCCAGGGTTAAGGACCTTTAGAGGCATGACATGGCTGACTCCCACCGTGAAGAGATCGGCTAGAAGGTTCCTCTTGTCGTAGATGAGGTTGTTGGTGTCATCTTTTACGTAGGCCATCATCATTATGGCTTTACAATACTTTTCAAACTTCCTCGTGGTTTAATTTTGTTTTTTAAATGTGCTTTTATTATTTTACTGATTCGGGTGGATATATTTCGCTAGATTAATTTTGAAGATAGATAATTTTTTTTTTCTAAATTCACCTATTAGGTAAATCGAAAGCAAGAATTATCTACCTTTAGAAGTTAATCACTACTTAGTTATTTGTCTCATTTAATATTTAAATTTTAAATCTCTTTATGCTCCTCTAAATTTATTACTACACTATATATTTTTTAATTGCTTTTTCTAATTTTATTTTTTTTGATAATTTATGTATCAGAGTTTTCTATAACTAATTTTGAAGATAGACTATTACTAATATTTTTGAAATAATGTAGATGTTCTAGCATTGATCGACTTGAAAGTAAGCGATTGTCATGACCCGAAGATTTTCTTCTCTATAGTAGGGATAATCGTCTTGCTCGGACAATATTTGTCACCGTATAAAAAATTATAAATAACATCCTTAAGGATATGTGCACCAGATTGTACAAACATAAATATGTAATATTTTTGTTAGCATAAAGGATGAGTTATTATAAGAATCAATAAAAACGAAATTCAGTAAAGACAATTTTTCCTCCAGATTAATAAAAGCTATATGAACAAAGATGAATTATTATAAGAAACAATAACCCATTTTAGAGGATATCAGTAAATGATATATTTAATATAGAGTATTTTTTGGATTAACACTCTACTTTGTATTTTGTAACCCAAGAAGTTTGTGCAAGTATGAATCTTAGTATGAATTTTAGATAAAGAAGAAGAATTGACAATAAAAAGGGAAAATCATAATCCCACATTTGCTCGCCATCCGTCTAGCAAATTGGACTAGAATCAGCCTCAAATCAATCGATCTGCAACTCACACTATCAAGTTTCATTGCAAATCTTTTTTTAAAACATATAAATCAAAATAAAACCAAATCCAAAACTGAATTAAAAATTAGAACCAAAAGAAAAGAACTAAAATCCATAAGACAAAATTCAGAACCCATAATTAATAAAATTGTAACTTAGAGACTGAAAATCAAAAACTCAAGAATCAAAACACGTAATTCAAAACTTAAAATACGAAATTAGAATCCAGAATAGACTAAATCTGAATGTTAGAATTAGAGTTTTCTCCTAGTCACATGAATTCTAGAAACCAAAAGAACTTGAATTCTAGAAACCAAAAGAACTCGAATAGAGAAACAAATAATCCTAAGCACAAAGATTTAGTTTTATCATATCCAGGCATAACAATTAAAAGAACTGAAAAGCAATAATGGAACCTGAATACAACGTAAAATAGTGAATTTAGTTAAGCTCACTAGAGTAGTATTAATAAATGATTACCATACAACATCTTATTCCAGCAACTCGAGCAAGGTGTCATAGCTCATATCTATAACCCTGAGTATGAACACACACACCAAAAAAACTAGGCATGTGTTAGCCATGTGTCCTAACTTTTATCCTGAACTTATATTAGAAATTGTGAATTAAGCATTGAAATAATGAATTAAGACTAGGCTAGGAGATACTACAGTTACGGTACAAGAAAACTTTTATCATGAATAACCTTTTCAATATGCAAGAAAATTTATTGAAAGTTACAAGATTAAGGATAATAGAAATTGAGTGCATGTCTGTCCCCTTAGCAAAAAATACACAAGACGGGAGATGTGGAATTAAAATTAAATGTCAATTTAGTCAACTTTTCATGTTCAGAAAACAAACTTAAAGCTAGAGTAATTAAAAAGACAAGAAAAATAAAATAGATACTAATTCCAGACATGACTTAGTTTAGCCAAGTTTGATAACAAGAATTAACGTCACAATAATAAATCATTCACCTGAATGTTGTTTATAGAGTCGACAATTATGATGTTGTTTTTAGATAATGACCTATCAACTTCTGATCTAAGCGCACCCTGTAGGTTTTTCTCCATTGGCATATCTACAAATAAAGACAGGAAGAATATGAATTAGTTAATAAATTTCTGAATCAAGCACTAGATATTGAAATTTATGATATAGCATAGAGTTAGCATGCACCCAAATTCATAGTTAAGGGCAGATAACACAAATAATGTTGTCTTTTTATAGGACGGCATGTCAAATAATGACTACATTATACAAAATCTAAAGTTCTCAGCATCTTTCTTTTTTGAGGATATAAATTGCAACAAAAACTATTAGAAAATTAAATTTCAAGGAATCATACTAAATAACAAATACAACACTTCTAAAACTTGAAAAGTCATAGCACAGAAGGGCTATTGGTGTAGGTTTGGTTCCGAACAAGGTGTAGAGACGACTCGTATATAATCCTCACCAACGGTTTGGGTCATCCACGAACTGAATAACGTCGACGAGGAAGGCGGTCGCCGTTGACTTACCACTGCAAGGCTGCTCGCAGATCACCATGAGAGCCATCAGAAAACAACAACAAAAAAAACCCTAATCGCTTGAGATCGTGCAAGGGAAGGAGAATGTAGAGTTTACCGAGAGATTACACTTGACGACTAATTAGAACTATGAACTTTTGATGGTGAGGCAACGATCGCCTCGGGTGTAGCCGCCCTTCGTTGCCTCGTCAACCGATGCTTGCTGTCTCCTTGTCGGCCGACGGTCGCTGCCTCCTTGCCAGTTACTGGAGAGCAAAGATTTCGTTGCAGAGAGCGAAGGAGTGACAAAGGATACGACGCAGCAGGGAGAAGTTGGGAAAGTCTAGGTTAAACAAATTAAATAATTTTGATTAATTTATTTATTAATTTATACCTATAATGATATTTATAAAATCTGTCATTATAAGGGTTCGAATATAATATTTTAATTTTAAAATTAATCAATTTTATAAAGTGTTCTGTAAAATGTTTATAAGAACATTTTTTTAATAAATGTCATCGAGAAAATGTCATGATAAACTTTTTTTCTTGTAATGCCCCCCATTTCTTAGGGAGAGTTTTCCTTCTAGGAGAAATCCTAGAGCCTTCACTTCGTCGATCTGTCCACCTCCGGAGCAAGGAAGCATTTCAAAGACACCGACAATCTCTTCGAAAAAAGCATTTTTCTTCTCTATCTAATATTTTGAATGTAAGAATGCTTTATTTTGTGTCTTTAGTTGTAAATCCTTCGCAATGGAGAAGATCTCCTATTTTTAGGATGTAGAAAGTAATTGTAATGTGATTGTTGATGTAAACACTTTGTATTGCGTAATTTCATATCTCATGAATTTTGTGCGCCTAGTTCATGTTTGATTAAATATTTGTGTGAACTTTAATTATGAATATATGTTATTTAATTAAACAATTATATTGATTGATCACCTTGTAGAAGGTATCAGTACAACAAAACCGAATTATATTGATTGATCACCTTGTAGAAGTTATCAGTACAACAAAACCGCACAAAGACAACATCACAAAGATAACAATTTTAGGAAAAACTATTATAAATTTGGTAAACGACAACGGGTTTTGACAAAACCGTTGTATTTGATGCAACAGTTACTCCAAAAGAACCATTGTAACAATAGTTAGGACAACGGTTAAATGAACTACTGTAAAAGAAAATATTTTCACAACGCTTGGCACAACGGTGCATAAACCATTGTCGTTGTGATAATAAGACAACGGTAAAAACCATTGTCTATGAAATTATTAGCATTGTATTTTTTTTCCCTCCTTAAAACTCATGCATCGGGAACACACACAAAAAAAAACCCTAAACATTGCATCTATTTAATTTTTATGCACAACAATCACCGCCCGCATCCCTTTCAAGTAAATATGCCAAAAGGGTTGCTTTGTATACACTTGCCATTGTATGCCTAACCAGTGGTTATTTCTTTGCCAGTACAAGTAAAGTTCTTTTCCTTTGTTATTATTTGTTGTCTGTTGGTAACTATTTGATTCTTTTCTATATTTTGTTCATTCTTGAGTGCTCACCTTGGCTTAACCATAATTGCTGTCCTTTATATTCTTATTTGGTGACAACTAAATTTGTTTAATTTCATTGTTCCTTATCTCTATGTAATTAGCTTCTCTCATTATTTTAATTACTTCTTTTTAGGTTTTCTTCCTAGTAACTTCTTCATGTATGTTGTTACTCTTTCATCAGCTCTTTTTCTTCTTCAAAAGCATGCAATGGTTTTTTCTTTAGTTGTTGTTGGAGTGATCATAGGCTAGCCATTCTCTATTTTAGTTTTTCTTCTAGTTACTTTCTTTTCATTGACAATGGGAGGCTTCAGAAGAGTATTTTTATTAGGGCTATTCACCTCTTTACTTATTCTTGTAAGGACATAACAACACTTATCAGTAGTTCAACAATCTCTAACATTGGCCATGAATTTTTTTTTTTTGGGAAAATTTTTTTGGCAAGCTGTTTCATTGTTTGATGATTTGTATTGCTACAGAAGATGAGCATCCTTAGTATTTAATCTGTTGAAATATAATGTTTTTGGAGGTGGTCAGAGTAACTTATATGGAATGGAAGGATTCTCATTTTACTTCAGGAACAGATTTAACAACTTCAATATCTGTTTTATTCTTTCATTACTTTTCATGCCATTTGTCCCTGTTGTGAGGAGGAAATATGACCTTGAACTGTTGATTGTGGTCTCTCCCGTGTATATTTGGCTGGCTTTCATATCATTACAGCCTCACAATGAAGAAAGGTATTGTTCATGAAGATTGATTACTTTATTGATCTCATTAGAAAATTGATTCTCTATAAAGCTAAACATTTAAGAATTCCTTTGGTCTTAAACAAGTTTAGAATGATTTCGCCTGAGCCATTTTATACTCCATTCCAATTTTCTCTCAGTTAAACTAGATCATCTCATTTCAACTACTTGTTCTCCTTTTCTTACATGTTTATCTAGGTTTAGAAATAATTTCAGTCCTTAGTTGTATATGATACTTACTCTCTTGTCTAACATCACATACATATCTTCATCGAGATATGTAAGCAAATTATAAATGCACATCTTAATCTAGGTCTTATGCTAGGCTAATTTGCTGTGTCACAGATTTCTCCATCCAATATATCCACTTATCGACATCGCAACAACTGCTATCATTGATAGTTTCCTGGATCTTTTGTTGTGTCTTATTTGCATCATAGCAACTGCTGCCATTGATAGTTTTCCCGGATCTTTTCCGTAACAAGTATGTAGTGGAAGACTCATTGATTGTTATGGTATGTTCTTACTTTCATAATATGGTTCATTGTTTAAGCAAGTAACTATACTATGTTTGATTTCTCCTTGTCTATCTACACAGATTGCTAAGGGACTAAGACCAATTTTTCTTGGCCTCTTATTGTGTGCACCCATAGCTGCACGTTCTCTATATAATGGTTACTTTGCGCCTTTGGAAATATATAAACACTTGGGCCATCACGATGTTATTGGAAATGGTAAGCTTTTTTTTATTATTATTATTTTGAACTAGAATTATCCTATTTGTAGTAAATACAATATCAAGTTTTAAGATGCAACATCTCTACCTGTTCTTTTCGAATGATCAACATTACTTTTCCATCGTTCTTATGTACCTTTGATGGTGTTTAGAGTAAAAGGAAACAAACATGAAAATAATTCTACATAATTGATACTTAAGGTGATCAAAGTGTCACTTCATTCTCAAATTTTGTTTTGAAAGTCTGGTTAATTACGCATATTGTTTGATTAGATTATAATTTTAAATTTGATGGAATTGCCTTTATGCACAAAGACTCTGCTTTGGATCAGAAGTGAATGGCATTGTTATCCTTCTTCAATTTTTGTGCCTTCGTACATTAAGGAAGTTCAATGGATAGATGAAGAATTTAGGGGTCTTCTCCCATTTCCATTTAATTCAAGTTTGGGAGGCATGGCAGCTTCCCCACCTCATTTCAATGACAAGAACAAGGCTTCCTACGGCCAATATGTAATCTATTAGTTCTGTCTATTAATGGGATTTTTCAATGTCTTGCTTACCACGCTAATCCTACTCGTGTCTAGATTTGCAGCTTCGAGACATCAAACTTTGCACCTTCTATGTGGAGCTAGATTTGCAAAAGGCATATCCAACTCGAGGAAGTGACTTATCGACATGGGAGGTAGACGTACCTTCTTTAGTTCCACTTTTGACCAAATATCCCCATAAAGATTCATTTGTGTGGTCTTAACTGATCTGTTCCTACAACGTTGTTATCTAGGATTAGCATTTATTCTATTAAATGTGATTTATGCACCTGTAATTATTTTGGTGATGTTAGAATTCTGTTAAACTAGATTATGACCTTTGCAGAGAACTTATTGGTAACCAAGGACCTTGTGAAGATAGCATATTTTGGCCTTGCTCGTGAAGTTCATTCGAAGTCACCATTCATAGAATATGTTTCAACACGCTGGTAAGCATGTTTGTGACAAGCACTTGTGATCTTATACATTTTTAATTTCACGTGCTTTGGTTGTGGTGATGTCATAGGCATTGAGCTCCGGAAGTTTTGCTTCAGTCTTCTATTTAGAGTTCTGCAGTTAGTTAGTGAACTGATCCAAGATATGCATATAATCAACTTTATTTTTATATGAAATTATTATATTATTCAAATGTCAGATATGTGGGCAATGGGAGATATCATGGTTGAATTTTTCACACTTCTTTTTCTTGGATTGAGGTTCTCGTCAAATTAGTATATGTTCTTTGTTAACTATAAAACTTATAATTTCTTCTATCCTATTACTATAAAGGGATATTGTAGACCCTTTGTTGACCAGCTATCTACACATTGTTTTTTTGCTAAATGACTGATGCTTTAGGTGAATTTGAACTTTCTATAGAGGTTAAGCAGTTTTAAGTGTCAAGCTAAATTGATAGAACCTTTAATTTCATTGTTTGATGTCTCACCCCTCTACCAGCTAATTTATTTGGACTACAATTTTCAGTGAGGCAGATGAGTTATTAAAAATATGCAATGTTATTAGACCTCCAAATAGCTACTCTTAGTCAGAAGGACTACAACTTGCAGAAGCAATGAAATATCAGTTCCCATAGGTGTGTTAATTTGTTGCTCTGTAAATTTATTTTCCCCCACTCCAAATGCCTTTTCTATACAACTGATTTATTAGGATCACTTGGTTCTCATTTGTTTTGAGAATTTTTTTACCATTTATCAATTGGTTTGCACATGTGAATTGCAAACTTGAGATACTAAGATAACCTATATTTGGCGGCAACATGGTTGTTGTCTTGTTGCTTCTTTGATGATCTTAGGTTTTGTGTCCAGATATGGAAAACATTGGTTTTATGTTTTTCTTTCTTTGTGTTTTGATTCAAATTGAGGAATATTGTTTATATCCTATGAAAGCTTGAATAAATTTTTGATAATGTCTTATTTAGACTACCTTAGCTTGCTGGTATCCCTCTTTTCGTGCTGATTCCAACAGCCAGCAAGGATGCAGTTGATCTTATCTCGGCAAGTCACAAAATGAATACTTCTGCTCTCATTGTTTTGATCGCCTTGTTGCATTCTAATATCTTCACTTATTTGGCAGTCACTTTGTTCGTGGGACTCCACTAAAAGACCCTTTGCACTGGAGTTTCTTCATCATTTTGTCTTCTAGGTAATGTATTGCATAGTGATCCTTGTTAAATATGATTTGTAGAACCGAATATTTTGAGAAACAATAAGATTTATTATGTTCATGCTCTTTGTCAACTACTTGCAGCCTTGCTTTCACATCCCACCATTACCTTGGTTGAAACCAGAGGGAGTGCACAAAACACCTTCATTAGTTTAAGTCTCCAATAATTTTATTTTTATTAACTTCAATTATTCTCTAATCTTTTAATATTAAGCATCCATTAAAGGTGTGTTGGTGTCAAAAAGTGCCAGAGTACAAGGCTTGCAAGAAACTTTCCATCACATGGTAGAAATGAGTTTTCAAGGATAGGTGGCCTTTATTGTCCTATCTATTTATACTTTCTTAGTTTTTATAAAATAATTATTCTATAATTTATTTTATTTTCTGACTTATAGGTGTGCAAAGAAAGATGGAGATGAATCATTAGATAGTTTATAGTTAATTTAATTTTTGTGTGTGAAAACTTGTTTAGTTGTCTTATCGCCTATTATTTGGTATAATTGCAGGACTGCCGGAAGGATAGAACAATTGAGAATGATGTTAAGTCATATAACCATCAGATAATTATTGGTGCAGGAAGTACTAGATGATTGAACTTGTGTTTTGATAATGGTAAAGGGGTTCAAAATTAAGTTGTCTTGTTGTCTAACAAGTTGAACTGAGTGTGCAGAAAAGTCTTAAATTATCTTAGGCAAAAGAAATTCTGAGCTATAGTTAGGCAACAAAGTCCTAGTTCAGGGGACTGGACAAAGTCTTGGCAGGTCGAGGATGTCAGGCGAAATCCTAGGGTCATGGATTCTATGTGAAAGTCCTGGGGGTCGCGAACACCAGTTGAAAGACTGAACGGGTCAGGGATCAGACGTCCAGCGGAAAAAGTCCTGAGGTCTCGAATGCTCAGCAAAAGTCCAGACGGTCTAGAGGACCGGTCTGACAAAAGATAAACTCTCCTGAGAAGAGTAGATGAGGACGTGTTCTCCGAAAAGGGAACAGTAGGTGTTAGTCTAACCTAGAGTTTCAGCGAAACTCAAAGTCAGGACAAGACAGTCAGGAGGCTGTCGAAGTTACTTTTTATATATTACTTGCCTATTATTCTAATTCTATTTTGCAAGATACTAATAATTTTGAAGGTTCAAATTTTGCACTATTCGATCAACTGAATGTCAAGATCGGTCGACTGAACCCTCAAGCTAAAAAATCAGATAAGTAACAACTTGATCAGGTTCAACCAAGGTATCAGTCGACCAAACCTCAAATTCAGTCCATCGAACGGTGGATAAGTAGTGACTTGATCGGACTAAATAAGGCAGTGAGGACAGCGGGATTGGTCTATCGAACGATGGGATCGGTGGACCAAACAAAGGTTTTATCTGAAGCGACAAAATCTGGATTGGAAGCGGGGTAGATTTAGAAGGTTCGGTTGACCGATCATAGAGGATCAGTCGACCGATCAACATCGAGTCAAATACTGATCCCAAGATCAGTGGATCTGGATCAAGTCTATCTCGGCTATAAAATGTGGTTCTACCAGTAGCTTCGGGATAGAAATTGACACTTCATTCTTCACATTCTTTCTCATGCGCGCTGCTCTAATGATGATCCTGCAACTTCGACAACCGAAAGCACAACCCTCTAGATCCTTAAAGTTATCTGTATAACTTTCAATTGTAGTGCTTAAATTAAAAATCTATTGTACTCCTCTTTGTAAAGAATTTTTGATACTATAGTGATTGCCCAACATAAGTGATCAACGATCGCGGACCCTAGAGTAGGAGTCGTCACAGGCTCTAAACCAAGTAAACCAAAAGTGTCAGCATTGCTTTCTCTTTTATTCTACTTATTTTCCGCTGTGTTTTACTCTGTTTGTTTTTAAACCCCCCGCATCGTCTAGCACGTCTCGATCCTACAATAACTCCAAGAAACATCAAAGATGATATAAGAATGAGGTTTGTAAGAAGTATTGTGTATATATGTTTTGCTTAGGGGTGTAATCGAGTCGAGCCGAGTCAAACTCTTGTATGTTTGAGTTTGGCTCATTTAAAATTGAGTCAAGCTCGAGCTCTTTTTTAATGAATATATTTATGGCTCACAAGCTTATTCGAGCTTAAATGAGCTTAATAAATATAAATTATAAATTTAAATATTTATTAAAAACTAAATTATATATTTAGAGAAAATTATAATATACTTATTAAAATTTATAATTTTATTCTAATAAATAGATTTAATATATTTGTCTTTATTTTTTTTAAGCAGACTGTAAAATCTATAAATTCAATATCAAAACTATTATTTTTCTATTTGAAAGTTGATTCACGAGCTTACTAACGAACATATTTACGAGCTAACGAGCCGAGTATTATAAAGCTTGTGCTTGGTTTGTTTATCTTAACAAGCCTCATTAAACGAGCTCAAATGAGCTTTTATCGAATCAAGCTTCGAATAGCTTATGAGTGGCTTGATTCATTTACACCCCTAGTTTTGCTACACGTTTGTATATATGCTTGTAAGAAGTGATCATTGGAAATAGGATAATATATATACAATGTTTTATTGTATAGATGTTTATAGATAACGGTTTATTGTCCTATAGTGTGTTGAGAAATAATAATGGTTAAATGGTTAAAATGATAATATTTCAATACGAACGACAATGGTTAAAGTCTAAGACCCCAAAAAAATTTGTGGTAAATCAAGGTATTGATAAAGATAGGTCATTCAAAGACAACAGTTATAAACTGTTGTCTTATCACTTAAAACACAATGGTAAAACACCGTTGTCAAAAATCGTTGTAAATCAACGCATTGAGAAAGATATGACACTCAAAGGCAACAGTTATAAGTTGTTGTCATTTCACTTGAAACACCACGATGAAAAACCATTGTAAAATACCCAAAAAATCTATTGTAAATTGACACGTTGAGAAAGATAAAGCCCTTAAAAGACAAAGGTAAAAACCATCGTCTTTTCCTTAAAACAATAACGGTTAAAAATAGTTGTCTTTTGAGGGTTCTATCTTTCTCAACGCGTCGATTAATAGAGGAATTTTGGGACAATTAACAACGGTTTTTCACCATTATCTTTCTGTAGTTTTGTTGTAGTGTATGCTTGAGATCATAAGACCAGGGGACTCTCATATGATAGGGGGTATCCCTTTAACCGGACATCTTGAGTATTGGCTTGAAATGGAGATCAATTCTTTACAAGGGATGGTTTAATTTCTTAATGGGTTTCTCTCTATCTAGTGTTAAGAAGTGATTTGTGTAATCTAGAGACGCATGACCCGGGGCCTCATGTGACGAGTATACCATTAATCGCACTCTCTAAGTTACCTTCTCCACTTAGTGGCATTAGATACACATTGGGGGGGGGGGGGGGAAGGGGGGAACATTCTGGTGCACCATCTCAAGAGGATAACACTGGTACATAGTTAGGATCCCTACAAGTTCATACACATTGAGGGTAGGATATAACCAAGACATAGCTCATTAACTAGCATTGCAATGAATCCGAACTCCTAGAATTATTCCCCCAATCACTCTCTCTCCCTCTTAGTGCACTTCCTCTCTCTCTCTCTTTCTCTCTGTCAATCTCACTTGCTCTCTTGCGCTCGTGACCTCAACCAACCTTTGAATGTCTAGATAATTTGTCGAGTGAAATCAACTAGTACTTAATCAATAGTCCTTCTGGATCGATATTTTTATTTTTTATGAAAAGGTAAATAAGATATCACTAAAAACACATACAGACAAATGATAAGGTCGGTCCCAATCTCATTATGTTTGAACAAATGTCAAATCAGTGTGGGTACTCGTCATACCGTCTAGCTAGATGGTGTCATACTCGAAGGCAGAGCACCGCTAAAATGGGCTGGTGTATGCGCAGGTACACCAACCTACATCCCTATCCACCATGGTCCAATGACAACCCTTCACACATACAACTACGATATACAACACATCACTGTCACTAATGTACTGCTATCATCGTCGCTGCGATCCCGACTATCTATGACTGCTCCTCCTAATGGCCACTGGTCCCAGTCCTCCTCCACACCGGTGGCCTCCAAGAAAATTGGCAGCCATCATCAAAGAACCCTTGAATATGAAAGAGGATAGCACATTGCCAACCAAGCTCATCGCCTACACAATCTGAACAATACAATCCAAATGGGAACTCCACCACCAATCGGTTCTTGCTTCGGCTAGGTCACTATCACCGCCAAAGGGGCATAACTCCGACCAATGAAGGTCTGGTCCCATGTAGAAAATGTTGAGGTAAAGCTCAGGATGAATATTATTATTACTTCACGATGTAATAGTACACTTGCAGTTTCACATTAATCAGCTAGGCCCATGTTAAATCTTGAGTTCAACATGTCTTTGATAGATTTGATTATCTTATCATTACTCCCAATAATAAGTATATCATTTATATATAGGCACAAAATAACATAGTCATTTTCTGTGACTTTTATGTAGACATATTTATCATCTTCATTAATTTTAAATTCATATTCATTCATGGTATTATAAAATTTCTCATGTCACTACTTTGGTACTTGTTTCAAGCCATATAATTATTTCACCAATCTACAAACTATATTTTCCTATCATGGGCCAGAAAATCTTTCAGGTTGCTCCATGTAGATTTCCTCTTCTAAATTCCCATTTAGAAAGGTTGTCTTTACAACTATTTGATGTATTTTCAAATTCTATAAAGCAACAGTAGTCAACAATACTCTAATGGAAGTTATTTTAGGCACTAGAGAATACGTATCAAAGTAATCAAGGCCTTCTCATTATCGATAATCTTCAATTACCAATTTAACCTTATAAATATCAATCGTACCATCTGATTTCATTTTCTTCTTGAAAATCAACTTGCAACCTAGTGATTTACTTCTCGGAGGAAGATCCACAAGTTCCCAAGTGTGATTTTGCAAGATAGAATTTATCTTAGATGCAATTATCTCTTTCTAGTAAAGTTGACGGACTCGGTGCATTCAAGGGACGAGGAGATGTGGAAGAGTACCCTGGTTGACAAGAAGGACATGTGCAACATATTCGACAGATGAAAAGCTGGGGAGGAAGCCTATTCGAGGAGAAGGTAAAAGTTGGGTTCGGGTGACCTCAACTCTAGATGACCGGAGCATCACCCAAGCGAGTGCGAGGAAAAGGATGGTCAATATTGTAATTGACCATTTGGATGAACAGTGCTTTGGGCGCCTCAAAGTGGATTGGAGGTGCCTCGAGCACCGATAGTATTTCTGGAGATTTCGGGACCTGAGGCACCTTCGATGGCCCTAAGGTACATTGGATGAACAGTACCTAAGGCGTTTCGGCTGTCTGGAGGCGCCTCAAATGAACAGTAGCCGAGGTGTCTTCATTTGAGCATAGTCGTTGGCTGACCGTTGAGTAGTGGATAAAACTTTATCCAATTGTAGGCACCTCTAATTGTTTCGTGGCGCCTCCAATGCCATGTCAGCAAATAGTAACTTTTCTAGAGCACTATAAATGCCAATCTAAAGCTATGGTTCACAACATCATTCACTGTATCAATCTTCTTAACTATTTCTGAGCTTTTAAAGATTGTAAGAGGCTACTCCACCTTCATGAAAGAGTTATTTTTAGTGGAATTTTTCATTGCCTTGGATTAACAACCTCCCTAGTTATAACCAAGTAAAAAAAAATCCTTAGTCCTCTTAATTTATTTCTTTTATTTTATGCAAATTATTTGTTAATTGTACATCATTGCTAGAGTAAAAGTAAGAGAAATTGTCTAACTTATTTTTCATGACTATTTACTCCCCTCTAGCCGACCGCCAACGGTCCAACAGATTGTACTAAGATACTTAGAACTAATGAGATGATAAGGACACTTAAATTAAAAATATTTTTAATTTTTTTTAAAAATTTATAGATTATTTTTCAAAAACCTGTTTCCAAAATAGTGATTCAACATAGTAATGTTTTAATGGAATTCATGCTTGATTGAGTACACTTATAAATAGTTTCCAAAAATTTATATAACTTAGAAAATTGGTTGACCGACACTTGACATAGACTCTATAGGTCAGCACTAAGTCCCCTAGACACTTCGGTACAATTCCTTATGGCTAACAAAGGTAATCAGGAGGTGTCAGGTTAAGGGGAGGTAACTTTAAAAGATTACTCAAATATTTTTTTAAATGTCTTTAAAAAATCTTTGCTACTTTAAAAAATAGTTTGAAAATACTTTGAAAAATCATTTGAAAAACTACTTCAAAAATTCTTTGAGAAATCATTTGAAAAACTACTTTCATTCATATTTTGAAAAAGATAATTTAATTGTTCTTTTGATTTTAATAATCTCTAAGACACGCAGGTAGTTTTCTTTGTAGTTAATAAAGATTTCTAAGGGTGTGTCATCTTAAAGGGAGCCCTAATTGATGGATCAAATATACTTTTCAAAATTATTTTAAAAACTAGTTTTGAAAATCTTTGAAAACTCGTTTGAAAATTTATTTGGAAAATCTTAAAAACTACTTTGAAAATGTTTTTGAAACTATTTTCCATTGAAAAAAAACATCTTGAAAAATTCTTAAAATATTTTTTTTGAAAATCGATTGAAAATGTATTTGAAAATATTTTGAAAGACAATTTCAAGAAGGACATGTTCAAAAATAATTCATATATTCAAACAAAAAGGGTGTTAGAGAATATCTTTTTTACCAAGATAACCCTTTATATTGTTGGTACAAAGCTTATAAAATTGTCCATGTTTGATGTTTGTCAAAGGAGGAGTGTGACCTTAAGTTAAACAATCTGGTAACCCTCCCACCTTGATTAAAACCCTTAAGACCCAAGCTTAACTTAAGAAAATTTTCAAACATCAAAAAGGAGAAGATTGTTGGTACAATCAACCTCTAGAATTTTGATGTTTGACAATGTACTTAAGTTTGGTCAATTTAATCAAGGGTTGATTGAAACATGATTTAATGTTTAGAGAGACAAAGTTTAGTCAGGATGACTAGCAAGGACAAATCCTAATTGGAGGTTAGGCATGACAAAATCTAAGCAGGTTTGTAGAACCGAATGTTTGGCAAGGGTAATTCTTAACTGGAGGTTAGGCAAGACAAATGTAGGGGATTGGTGGCCAGCTAGAAGGGGGGTTGGATAGTTAGATCACCCCCAACTTCCTTTCTTCTCTACACGGTTAGTTTAGGCAAGTGGAAATACAAAACTAAAATAATGAAATCAAACAAGAATACAAACGCTAACACAATTCCTTTACGTGGTTCGGAGATTGTTTGCTCCTACTCCACGGCGTGTCCTTGAGGCGGATGACCCCTTGATCCTTTGGTGGATCAGTCCCCGGCAATCTCCGGCTAGCTTTTACTCCTTCTCGGTGGAGTACAACCTCTCACAAGGCTCTCTTCCTCTTACAAGATGGAACTTGATTTGAGAGGAAGTGAATAAGCTTTGGAAGCTTTAGACAATGACAAGGAGTGACTCAACAATAATTAGTAACCTCCTTCATACTTCAAAGCTTCCCTTAAATAATAGGACAGAGTTGATCATCATATCAACTCAACCCTGACACCAGTCGACTGATCCATGCATCAGTCATCTGGTGTGACCATTGGACACAACCAACGACACTCTGCAGAATTTGCGATCCTGCCAATGGCTATGTACTAGTCGACTGGTCCCCTTTGCAGACGAGCATAGAACCATTCTGTGCCTTCTGTGAAATTGGATCAGTCGACTGGTCCCATGACCAGTCGACTGGTCCATTACATTCTCACACACTCATCCTTTCTGGAGTCGCCTTTGAAGCCCTCTTCCTCGACCTTCGTCCCTCAGATGCACCCGAGCCCGCGTCTCCTCTCCATGCCATCCTTTACGTTGCCTTAAAGTCTGCTCCCCTCATCTCCACTCCATTGCTCCTCGTCCGACGGTCTCTCGGATGTCTTCTACACCACCCTTCACCGACTCAAGGATCTGAGCCCTTGGATGAGCTTCCCACACTTGGCCGCACCAAGCTCCTCATGTGTGTTTCACCAAGTCCTGCATGACTCAAACACACATATCAAACTAATATAAAAGCCTAACTTAAACTCTTTGACACACATATCAAAACCATGATCATACCGATCAAACTTGGGTCGATTGCACCAACAACAAAGTCCAGGCAGGTTTGTAGGACTGGATGTCTGGCAAGGAGAAGTCATAACTGGAGGTTAGATAAGGCAAAGTCCAGACAAGTTTGTAGGATCATATGTCTGGTAAGGGTAAATCCAAGCAGGTTAAAGGTGACCGGATGTTTGGTAAAGGGAAATCCTGGGGGGAGTGAACCCTGGATGGTGAGAACCTAAAGAGTAGGGATTAGGTGGTAAAGTCTTGGATGCAAGTCAAACATAAAGCCTAGTAGGTCAGATAGAATTAAAGGAGTGCGGCTAGATCCTAAGAGATTGACCCTTAGGTGATAGACTTAGAGAAGGAAGCTTCCTGCAAAAGGTAAGCCTAGTAGATAAGATAGACTTACATGATTAAGGCTTATGTTGCTTGTTTGTTGTTGTATGATTTATTTTAGGAACTTAGAGTTGAAAGCAAAACATAGAGCAAACAAATGCAAATGGTTGAACCGAACTTGACTCGGATTGAACCAGACCCAAACAGGTTTAATAGACCGAACTAGCGGTTCGGTAGACCGATTGGGTTCAGTTCCAGATTGGTGAGTTATTAGAAATGTTGACATATAAGTTGATTAGGTTCAACTTTATGATGTGGATGAGGAAAATGATAAGTCAGATGAAGTGGATAAAGATAAGATTTGATCCAAATATGGCTTTATCTAGATAAAAGTTGATCCAGATATGACTTCATTTAGATAAGGATCTGATCTAATTCTATAAGAGGGGACAAAGGATCTACATTCAAGATAATAATTCTTCCATTATTCTACCTCTATGCTTGAAAGAAAAGACAGCAAGGCGAAGCTTTGTGATCGGGGAAGATCTAGGAGGGGTGCATTGTGCTGTGCTCGGAACTTCTAGATCAGTCATTAACTAAGTTTCTTTGTATTTACAAATCGTACTTTATCTTACTATTTTTGTGCTTGTGATTTAAATCAATAAGTGGTTTCTCCACCTCCAGAAAAGTTTCAGATAGGAGAAAAACTAGTGGGCGGGCGGCTCTCGTACTTAAGCCTTTGACGTATTGACCCTGGGGGTTAGGAACCAAGTAAATCCGCACATCTGTTTTCGTTCATTATTGTTTTTATTATATACCATTGCAACTTACTTTGATAAAACGGACATGAAAAAATGAGTCAAAGAAAAGCGACGAGTTAATATTCACCCCCTCTATCGACGCCACCGGTCTTATTGTTACTTGAGGACTATAGAGAAGATTGCGTGCCGGAGAGGATGACGTCGGCGATCGGGGAGAGAGATCAGTGAGATAGGGGAAAAGTCGGGCTGGAAAAACCCAAAATTTGCAAAATTAATGACTGAAATTTTATTATGTTGCTAATTAGAGACGAAATTCCATTTCTGTGGCAAATATTATGATGAATTTTATTTTTCGTCAATAATTTTGCGACGGAATTAAACTTTCATCGCTAAATAAGAGACATAAACAATTAGCAATGGAAGTTTGATGACAGAATATTAATTACGTCACAAAGTTGTGGGCTAAATAATATTCGGTCACTAAAATTTGGATTGTTAATTGTAGGTTTTCTTGTAATGTAAAAAAAGTATGTAGTTATGCGAATAAGATATGACAAAAATATATGAAAATGTATTGACTCTAAATCCCCACTTGAGTCGATTAAATGAGCTAAATATATTGAGATGCGAGCCAAATATGTTACGTGATTCAATCATTCAAAGTGACAAAGCATGATGAAAGATGAGATTGATTATGCCCACAAAAGTAGATCAAATAGATTAGGCAATAATTTCTAAAGAGTGAGAATGTTAAAGTAAAATAAGGTAGCATGATCTATTGTTCAAGCGGGCCAAGAGATATTGTAAAATTATTTTAATAGTATAAGAAATAATTACAAATAAAACAGACATGAATTATAATTTAAAATTTTTACAAAATGAAAAAAAAAGGATAAATGCTTGTCCATGCAATATTCATAAATTTAGATGTATATACATGAATAAGAATATGATAATTAATATACATATGGGGAATTAATAGCCTCCTTTGCTTTATATAAATCATCATCACTCCAGGATGATGGAGATTGGACTTCTGACCACACTCCTCGCCTGGGAAACCCACATCAATTGCCCTTGAACAGTCAGTGACGACGCCCCATAGTCACTCCTTCGCTTGAAACTAATCTTGAAGCTCTTCTTTTCATTAACCTTCTCGAAGGTTAAGCTTCTCGGAACTACACGTGCCGAAACCACGTCGGGCACGTCTAACTTTGCGTAGTAAGTCGCTGCTGCCTTGCCGACGTTGGTCACGGTCCTTGTGAAGGTCACGGACCTTGCCTCATTCGTCGGCAGTCGGACGGTGATGGAAGGATAGTTGAGCTCTCCTTCTGGGATGCTCTTGATCGACGAGCAGTTGATTTTGCGGTGGACGATGATTCTCACGTCGGAGACACTGTAGCCAAGGCCGCAAAGGTATGGATAATAGTCCGTCGGAGAGATGTCGTAGATGAGTCCCGGGTCAAGGACCTTTAGAGGCATGACGTGGCCGGCTCCCACCGCGAAGAGGTCGGCTGGAAGGTTCCTCTCGTCAAAGATGGGGTTGTTGGTGTTATCTTTTACGTAGGCCGTCGTCATTATGGCAGATTTGATAGCTGCGGGCGACCAGTCGGGATGGGCTTTCTTGATAAGGGCGGCGATGCCGGAGAGATGGGGGCAGGACATGGAGGTGCCGGAGATGACATTGAATTTTTGTGTGTTCCAAGCAGCAAGGACGCTGACACCAGGGCCGGTGATGTCGGGCTTGAGGATCCCCGGTGTATTTTGGCTAGGCCCACGAGAGGAGAAGGAAGTTATCGCCGGAGAGTGGGGCACATGGGTAATGGTGCCTTTGAAGACAATGGTGGCCGTCGGGAGGGAGGATGAGTTGATGTAAGCCTTGATCTTATGTCCAAAGGCATAGGGAATGTGCGACGCCGGCAGTACGTGGAGATCGGCGATAGTGCTGTAGCCGTCTTTCGGTGCATTGACAAGCACCATGCCGGCGCCACCGGCTTGCTTGACGACTTCCCCCTTCTCGATCCGCCCGTTGATGCCGCGGTCACAGAGCACAATCTTTCCCTTCACGTCGATACCGTTAAGGGAACCGTTGAGACATAAGGTGGAAGCGCCGCCAGGGAACATGAGAGGATACTTCTTCGATGAGAATCCCTGCGGCTGGTAGATGCTCTCTCCGTGGAACTCGCTGCCGTCGCCAAGCTTTACGGTGGCCAAGAACTCACGGTCCATAGTGCTGGCCGCCACAGTGAGTAACCATGGCGCGTCGTTGGATGCGGTGGAATTAAACGGCCCAGAGTTGCCGGCCGAGCAGCTGACGAAGACTCCCTTGTGCATGGCGTTAAAACCGCCGATCGCAATTGGGTCGAGGTAGAATGGACTAGGGTCACTACCGAGCGAGATTGAAAGCACATCCACACCGTCCTCCACTGCGGCGTCCATCCCAGCGAGTATGTCGTGCGCCTGACACTCGTCATTCGCGCAAACCTTATAAATGGCGAGATGCGCAAGGGGGGCCACTCCAGCGGCCACTCCCCTGGCTAGCCCGTACACATTAGCGCGCTTCACGAATGCGCCGGCGGCGGTGCTAGACGTGTGAGTACCGTGGCCATCGTTATCAATAGGCGAATCCGTCGATCCGTTCCGGGACCGATTATAGTTGACGAAGGATCGGGCGCCGATGAGCTTATTGTTACAGAACTGCTCGGTCGATGACGACACGTTCCCTAAGTCGCAACGTCCCTTCCACTTGGGCGGAGGAGGCGGCATGCCGCGGTCACTATACGAAGGGTGGCCAGGGTTGATGCCGGAGTCGAGGACGCCTATGATGACGCCTTCCCCCATGTTGGTCGCGTTCCACACACTGTGAGTGCGGTGGCGCAGCCCCAAAAACAGGGGCGTGTGGGTGGTCAACGGACGGTAAACCAAGCTCGGAACGACGCGCACAAACCAATCGACCTTCGAAATGGCCGCCACATCCCTCTCCGTCAGCATCGCCGAGAAGCCGGTCATGACATTCCGATAGGAGTGTATAACCCGCGACGCCGCATCATCTTCTTGGATCTCTAATGTTCCGGCCAAAAGGAAGGTGTAGTAGTCTCCATCATATGCGGAAACATCGGGTTGATCTTCGACGTGAACAATGTATGCTTTAAGCTCTTCGTCGCAGGTAGCCCCTTTGGCGAACAAGAGAAAAGAAACAAAGAGAAAGAAGAAAAAGATGGAGGTCATTGGTGCAGTAATTGAACGTTATCTTTTCCTTGTGGATGATTTACAGAAGAGAAGAGGTGCTTATTTATAGTCTCCAATTAGCAACTACTCGGTATGTGATTTGTTATTTTTGGTTTAATTTGACAACAAATTAGAAAAACTTACTATAATTGTCAAAACTTAAGCATTATGATCCGTGGTTTTGAATATCTCTCTTGTCCTTGTGGATGATATACGGAAGAGGAGGTGATTATTTATAATTATAGCAACCAACTCACATTCGTTAATGATTCGGTGTTTGATCTTGTAGTTTCCTTCGATTTGGCGACAACTAAGGATAATCCAATTAGCAATGTGATTTATTATTTTTGTTTAATTTGACAAGAAATTAGGAAACCCTATTATTCATTAATTGTCGAAACTAAAGCATATCGAAATGTGTGTTTGAAGATCAAAATAAAAATAGACGGAAGTACAGTACTTTTCAAACTTCCTCGTGGTTTAGTTTTGTTTTTTAAATGTGCTTTTATTTTTTTAATGATTCGGGTGGGTATATTTCGCTAGATTAATTTTGAAGATAGATAGTTTTTTTTTTCTTAGTTCACCTATTAGGTAAATCGAAAGCAAGACTTATCTACATTTAGAAGTTAATCACTACTTAGTTATTTGTCTCATTTAATATTTAAATTTTAAATCTCTTTATGCTCCTCTAAATTTATTACTACACTATATATTTTTAATTGATTTTTTTTAATTTTATTTTCTTGATAATTTATGTATCAGAGTTTTCTATAACTAATTTTGAAGATAGACTATTACTAATATTTTTTTGGGATAATCTAGATGTTCTAGCATTGCTCGACTTGGAAGTAAGCGATTGTCATGACCCGAAGATTTTCTTCTCTATAGCAGGGATAGTCGTCTTGCTCGGACAATATTTGTCACCGTATAAAAAATTATAAATAACATCCTCGAGGGTATGTGCACCAGATTGTACAAACATAAATATGTAATTTTTTTTTTTTTTAGCATAAAGGATAAGTTATTATAAGAATCAATAAAAGGGAAATTGAGTAAAGACTATATTTTTCCTCCAGATTAATAAAAGCTATATGAACAAAGATGAATTATTATAAGAAACAATAACCCACTTTAGAGGATATCAATATATATAATATACAGTATGTTTTGGATTAACACTCTACTTTGTATTTTGTAACCCACAAAGTTGGGGCAAGTATGAATCTTAGTATGAATTTTAGATAAAGGAGAAGAATTGACAATAAGAAGGGAAAATCATAATCACACATTTGCTTGCCATCCATCTAGCAAATCGGACTAGAATCAACCTCAAATCAATCGATCTAGGAGGGGTGCGTTGCGCTGTGCTCGGGACTTCTAGATCAGTCGTTAACTAAGGTGACGTTTGGTTCTCTCCTAGGAATCGGAATGGAAATGGGTGTCATAGTATTGTGGATGGGAATGGGTATGAGCTTGGGTATCATTCTTAAAAATAATGTTTGGTTAGTTGAATATTTTCAATCGGAATGAACCTAAATTTCCTTTTTTACCCTTAGAGGAACATTAGAGAAAAAAATTAGATGGAAGAGAAAGTTGAATGTGAGAGAAACATATGATGAGAGAGAAAGTGTGATGAGAAAAAATGAAGAGAGGGAAAGTGTGATGAGAGAAAATGAGGAGAGAGAACGTGATAGGAGAGATTGAAAATAGAAAAAGTATGATGAGAGAGAAAGAGTGATGGGAAAGAAATGAAGAGAGAGAAAGTAGGCTGAGAGAAAATGAGAGATTGAGGAGAAAAAGTATGATGAGAGAGAAAGTGTGATGGGAAAAAATAAAAAGAGAGAAAGTGTGATGAGAGAAAATGAGAAGAGAGTGTGATGGAAGAGAATGAAGAGAGAGAAGGTGTGATGAGAGAAAATGTAGAGAGAGTATGGTAAGAGAGATTGAGGAGAGAGCAAGTATGATGAGAGAGAAAGTATGATGGAAAAATGAGGAGGGAATGAAGAGAGTGAAAATGATGAGAGAGAGTGTATGATGAGAGAGAATACAGAGAGAAAATGGTAGAGAATGTGTGATGAGAGAGAATGAGTAGAGAAAATGTGATGATAGAATGAGGAGAGAGAAAGTATAATTCGAGAGAAAGTCTCATGAAAAAATGAGGAGAGAATGAAGAGAAAGAAAATGATGAGAGAGAGTGTGTGATCAGAGAGAATACAGAGAGAAAATGGTAGAGAATGTGTGATGAGAGAGAATGAGGAGGGAGAAAGTTTATTGAGAGAGAAAATGTGATGATAAATGAGGAGAAAGAAAATATGATGAGATAGAAAATATGATGAAAAAAATGAGAGAATTAAGAGAGAGAGAATGATGAGAGAGAGTGTGTGTGATTAGAGAGAATATAGAGAGAAAATGATAGAAAATGTGTGATGAGAGAGAATAAGGAGAGAGAAAGTATATTGAGAGAGAAAATGTAATGAAAGAATGAGGAGAGAGAAAGTATGATGAGAGAAAATAAGGAGAGAGTGAAATGAAAGAAAAATTGAACATATATACTAAGGGTATTTTCGTCCAAAACTTAATTCTCATTCCCATTCCCTCAAAACCCAAGTTTTTTTATTTCATTCCAAAATCTTGATTCCATTCCCATTAACCAAACACAAGTTTAGAAATGAATCCATTCCCTCATTCCCAAACCTCTAAACCAAACGCCACCGAAGTTTGTTTGTATTTACAAATCATACTTTATCTTACTATTTTTGTGCTTGTGATTTAAATCAATAAGTGGTTTCTCCACCTCCAGAAAAGTTTCAGATAGGAGAAAAACTAGTGGGCGGGCGGCTCTCGTACTTAAGCCTTTGATGTATTGACCCTGGGGGTTAGGAACCAAGTAAATCCGCACATATGTTTTCGTTCATTATTGTTTTTATTATATACCATTGCAACTTACTTTGATAAAACGGACATGAAAAAATGAGTCAAAGAAAAGCGACGAGTTAATATTCACCCCCTCTATCGACGCCACCGGTCTTATTGTTACTTGAGGACTATAGAGAAGACTGCGTGCCGGAGAGGATGACGTCGGCGATCGGGGAGAGAGATCAGTGAGATAGGGGAAAAGTCGGGCTGGAAAAACCCAAAATTTGCAAAACTAATGACTGAAATTTTATTATGTTACTAATTAGAGACGAAATTCCATTTCTGTGGCAAATATTATGATGAATTTTATTTTTCGTCAATAATTTTGCGACGGAATTAAACTTTCATCGCTAAATAAGCGACATAAACAATTAGCAATGGAAGTTTGATGACAGAATATTAATTACGTCACAAAGTTGTGGGCTAAATAATATTCGGTCACTAAAATTTGGATTGTTAATTGTAGGTTTTCTTGTAATGTAAAAAAAGTATGTAGTTATGCGAATAAGATATGACAAAAATATATGAAAATGTATTGACTCTAAATCCCCACTTGAGTCGATTAAATGAGCTAAATATATTGAGATGCGAGCCAAATATGTTACGTGATTCAATCATTCAAAGTGACAAAGCATGATGAAAGATGAGATTGATTATGCCCACAAAAGTAGATCAAATAGATTAGGCAATAATTTCTAAAGAGTGAGAATGTTAAAGTAAAATAAGGTAGCATGATCTATTGTTCAAGCGGGCCAAGAGATATTGTAAAATTATTTTAATAGTATAAGAAATAATTACAAATAAAACAGACATGAATTATAATTTAAAATTTTTACAAAATGAAAAAAAAAGGATAAATGCTTGTCCATGCAATATTCATAAATTTAGATGTATATACATGAATAAGAATATGATAATTAATATACATATGGGGAATTAATAGCCTCCTTTGTTTTATATAAATCATCATCACTCCAGGATGATGGAGATTGGACTTCTGACCACACTCCTCGCCTGGGAAACCCACATCAATTGCCCTTGAACAGTCAGTGACGACGCCCCATAGTCACTCCTTCGCTTGAAACTAATCTTGAAGCTCTTCTTTTCATTAACCTTCTCGAAGGTTAAGCTTCTCGGAACTACACGTGCCGAAACCACGTCGGGCACGTCTAACTTTGCGTAGTAAGTCGCTGCTGCCTTGCCGACGTTGGTCACGGTCCTTGTGAAGGTCACTGACCTTGCCTCATTCGTCGGCAGTCGGACGGTGATGGAAGGATAGTTGAGCTCTCCTTCTGGGATGCTCTTGATCGACGAGCAGTTGATTTTGCGGTGGACGATGATTCTCACGTCGGAGACACTGTAGCCAAGGCCGCAAAGGTATGGATAATAGTCCGTCGGAGAGATGTCGTAGATGAGTCCCGGGTCAAGGACCTTTAGAGGCATGACGTGGCCGGCTCCCACCGCGAAGAGGTCGGCTGGAAGGTTCCTCTCGTCAAAGATGGGGTTGTTGGTGTTATCTTTTACGTAGGCCGTCGTCATTATGGCAGATTTGATAGCTGCGGGCGACCAGTCGGGATGGGCTTTCTTGATAAGGGCGGCGATGCCGGAGAGATGGGGGCAGGACATGGAGGTGCCGGAGATGACATTGAATTTTTGTGTGTTCCAAGCAGCAAGGACGCTGACACCAGGGCCGGTGATGTCGGGCTTGAGGATCCCCGGTGTATTTTGGCTAGGCCCACGGGAGGAGAAGGAAGTTATCGCCGGAGAGTGGGGCACATGGGTAATGGTGCCTTTGAAGACAATGGTGGCCGTCGGGAGGGAGGATGAGTTGATGTAAGCCTTGATCTTATGTCCAAAGGCATAGGGAATGTGCGACGCCGGCAGTACGTGGAGATCGGCGATAGTGCTGTAGCCGTCTTTCGGTGCATTGACAAGCACCATGCCGGCGCCACCGGCTTGCTTGACGACTTCCCCCTTCTCGATCCGCCCGTTGATGCCGCGGTCACAGAGCACAATCTTTCCCTTCACGTCGATACCGTTAAGGGAACCGTTGAGACATAAGGTGGAAGCGCCGCCAGGGAACACGAGAGGATACTTCTTCGATGAGAATCCCTGCGGCTGGTAGATGCTCTCTCCGTGGAACTCGCTGCCGTCGCCAAGCTTTACGGTGGCCAAGAACTCACGGTCCATAGTGCTGGCCGCCACAGTGAGTAACCATGGCGCGTCGTTGGATACGGTGGAATTAAACGGCCCAGAGTTGCCGGCCGAGCAGCTGACGAAGACTCCCTTGCGCATGGCGTTAAAACCGCCGATCGCAATTGGGTCGAGGTAGAATGGACTAGGGTCACTACCGAGCGAGATTGTAAGCACATCCACACCGTCCTCCACTGCGGCGTCCATCCCAGCGAGTATGTCGTGCGCCTGACACTCGTCATTCGCGCAAACCTTATAAATGGCGAGATGCGCAAGGGGGGCCACTCCAGCGGCCACTCCCCTGGCTAGCCCGTACACATTAGCGCGCTTCACGAATGCGCCGGCGGCGGTGCTAGACGTGTGAGTACCGTGGCCATCGTTATCAATAGGCGAATCCGTCGATCCGTTCCGGGACCGATTATAGTTGACGAAGGATCAGGCGCCGATGAGCTTATTGTTACAGAACTGCTCGGTCGATGACGACACGTTCCCTAAGTCGCAACGTCCCTTCCACTTGGGCGGAGGAGGCGGCATGCCGCGGTCACTATACGAAGGGTGGCCAGGGTTGATGCCGGAGTCGAGGACGCCTATGATGACGCCTTCCCCCATGTTGGTCGCGTTCCACACACTGTGAGTGCGGTGGCGCAGCCCCAAAAACAGGGGCGTGTGGGTGGTCAACGGACGGTAAACCAAGCTCGGAACGACGCGCACAAACCAATCGACCTTCGAAATGGCCGCCATATCCCTCTCCGTCAGCATCGCCGAGAAGCCGGTCATGACATTCCGATAGGAGTGTATAACCCGCGACGCCGCATCATCTTCTTGGATCTCTAATGTTCCGGCCAAAAGGAAGGTGTAGTAGTCTCCATCATATGCGGAAACATCGGGTTGTTCTTCGACGTGAACAATGTATGCTTTAAGCTCTTCGTCGCAGGTAGCCCCTTTGGCGAACAAGAGAAAAGAAACAAAGAGAAAGAAGAAAAAGATGGAGGTCATTGGTGCAGTAATTGAACGTTATCTTTTCCTTGTGGATGATTTACAGAAGAGAAGAGGTGCTTATTTATAGTCTCCAATTAGCAACTACTCGGTATGTGATTTGTTATTTTTGGTTTAATTTGACAACAAATTAGAAAAACTTACTATAATTGTCAAAACTTAAGCATTATGATCCGTGGTTTTGAATATCTCTCTTGTCCTTGTGGATGATATACGGAAGAGGAGGTGATTATTTATAATTATAGCAACCAACTCACATTCGTTAATGATTCGGTGTTTGATCTTGTAGTTTCCTTCGATTTGGCGACAACTAAGGATAATCCAATTAGCAATGTGATTTATTATTTTTGTTTAATTTGACAAGAAATTAGGAAACCCTATTATTCATTAATTGTCGAAACTAAAGCATATCGAAATGTGTGTTTGAAGATCAAAATAAAAATAGAAGGAAGTACAGTACTTTTCAAACTTCCTCGTGGTTTAGTTTTGTTTTTTAAATGTGCTTTTATTTTTTTAATGATTCGGGTGGGTATATTTCGCTAGATTAATTTTGAAGATAGATAGTTTTTTTTTTCTTAGTTCACCTATTAGGTAAATCGAAAGCAAGACTTATCTACATTTAGAAGTTAATCACTACTTAGTTATTTGTCTCATTTAATATTTAAATTTTAAATCTCTTTATGCTCCTCTAAATTTATTACTACACTATATATTTTTAATTGATTTTTTTTAATTTTATTTTCTTGATAATTTATGTATCAGAGTTTTCTATAACTAATTTTGAAGATAGACTATTACTAATATTTTTTTGGGATAATCTAGATGTTCTAGCATTGCTCGACTTGGAAGTAAGCGATTGTCATGACTCGAAGCTTTTCTTCTCTATAGCAGGGATAGTCGTCTTGCTCGGACAATATTTGTCACCGTATAAAAAATTATAAATAACATCCTCGAGGGTATGTGCACCAGATTGTACAAACATAAATATGTATTTTTTTTTTTTTAGCATAAAGGATAAGTTATTATAAGAATCAATAAAAGGGAAATTGAGTAAAGACTATATTTTACCTCCAGATTAATAAAAGCTATATGAACAAAGATGAATTATTATAAGAAACAATAACCCACTTTAGAGGATATCAATATATATAATATACAGTATTTTTTGGATTAACACTCTACTTTGTATTTTGTAACCCACAAAGTTGGGGCAAGTATGAATCTTAGTATGAATTTTAGATAAAGGAGAAGAATTGACAATAAGAAGGGAAAATCATAATCACACATTTGCTTGCCATCCATCTAGCAAATCGGACTAGAATCAACCTCAAATCAATCGATCTAGGAGGGGTGCGTTGCGCTGTGCTCGGGTCTTCTAGATCAGTCGTTAACTAAGGTGACGTTTGGTTCTCTCCTAGGAATCGGAATGGAAATGGGTGTCATAGTATTGTGGATGGGAATGGGTATGAGCTTGAGTATCATTCTTAAAAATAATGTTTGGTTAGTTGAATATTTTCAATCGGAATGAACCTAAATTTCCTTTTTTACCCTTAGAGGAACATAAGAGAAAAAAATTAGATGGAAGAGAAAGTTGAATGTGAGAGAAACATATGATGAGAGAGAAAGTGTGATGAGAAAAAATGAAGAGAGGGAAAGTGTGATGAGAGAAAATGAGGAGAGAGAACGTGATAGGAGAGATTGAAAATAGAAAAAGTATGATGAGAGAGAAAGAGTGATGGGAAAGAAATGAAGAGAGAGAAAGTAGGCTAAGAGAAAATGAGAGATTGAGGAGAAAAAGTATGATGAGAGAGAAAGTGTGATGGGAAAAAATAAAAAGAGAGAAAGTGTGATGAGAGAAAATGAGAAGAGAGTGTGATGGAAGAGAATGAAGAGAGAAGGTGTGATGAGAGAAAATGTAGAGAGAGTATGGTAAGAGAGATTGAGGAGAGAGCAAGTATGATGAGAGAGAAAGTATGATGAAAAAATGAGGAGGGAATGAAGAGAGTGAAAATGATGAGAGAGAGTGTATGATGAGAGAGAATACAGAGAGAAAATGGTAGAGAATGTGTGATGAGAGAGAATGAGTAGAGAAAATGTGATGATAGAATGAGGAGAGAGAAAGTATAATTCGAGAGAAAGTCTCATGAAAAAATGAGGAGAGAATGAAGAGAAAGAAAATGATGAGAGAGAGTGTGTGATCAGAGAGAATACAGAGAGAAAATGGTAGAGAATGTGTGATGAGAGAGAATGAGGAGAGAGAAAGTATATTGAGAGAGAAAATGTGATGATAAATGAGGAGAAAGAAAATATGATGAGATAGAAAATATGATGAAAAAAATGAGAGAATTAAGAGAGAGAAAATGATGAGAGAGAGTGTGTGTGATTAGAGAGAATATAGAGAGAAAATGATAGAAAATGTGTGATGAGAGAGAATAAGGAGAGAGAAAGTATATTGAGAGAGAAAATGTAATGAAAGAATGAGGAGAGAAAAAGTATGATGAGAGAAAATAAGGAGAGAGTGAAATGAAAGAAAAATTGAACATATATACTAAGGGTATTTTCGTCCAAAACTTAATTCTCATTCCCATTCCCTCAAAACCCAAGTTTTTTTATTTCATTCCAAAATCTTGATTCCATTCCCATTAACCAAACACAAGTTTAGAAATGAATCCATTCCCTCATTCCCAAACCTCTAAACCAAACGCCACCGAAGTTTGTTTGTATTTACAAATCATACTTTATCTTACTATTTTTGTGCTTGTGATTTAAATCAATAAGTGGTTTCTCCACCTCCAGAAAAGTTTCAGATAGGAGAAAAACTAGTGGGCGGGCGGCTCTCGTACTTAAGCCTTTGACGTATTGACCCTGGGGGTTAGGAACCAAGTAAATCCGCACATATGTTTTCGTTCATTATTGTTTTTATTATATACCATTGCAACTTACTTTGATAAAACGGACATGAAAAAATGAGTCAAAGAAAAGCGACGAGTTAATATTCACCCCCTCTATCGACACCACCAGTCTTATTGTTACTTGAGGACTATAGAGAAGACTGCGTGCCGGAGAGGATGACGTCGGCGATCGGGGAGAGAGATCAGTGAGATAGGGGAAAAGTCGGGCTGGAAAAACCCAAAATTTGCAAAACTAATGACTGAAATTTTATTATGTTACTAATTAGAGACGAAATTCCATTTCTGTGGCAAATATTATGATGAATTTTATTTTTCGTCAATAATTTTGCGACGGAATTAAACTTTCATCGCTAAATAAGCGACATAAACAATTAGCAATGGAAGTTTGATGACAGAATATTAATTACGTCACAAAGTTGTGGGCTAAATAATATTCGGTCACTAAAATTTGGATTGTTAATTGTAGGTTTTCTTGTAATGTAAAAAAAGTATGTAGTTATGCGAATAAGATATGACAAAAATATATGAAAATGTATTGACTCTAAATCCCCACTTGAGTCGATTAAATGAGCTAAATATATTGAGATGCGAGCCAAATATGTTACGTGATTCAATCATTCAAAGTGACAAAGCATGATGAAAGATGAGATTGATTATGCCCACAAAAGTAGATCAAATAGATTAGGCAATAATTTCTAAAGAGTGAGAATGTTAAAGTAAAATAAGGTAGCATGATCTATTGTTCAAGCGGGCCAAGAGATATTGTAAAATTATTTTAATAGTATAAGAAATAATTACAAATAAAACAGACATGAATTATAATTTAAAATTTTTACAAAATGAAAAAAAAAGGATAAATGCTTGTCCATGCAATATTCATAAATTTAGATGTATATACATGAATAAGAATATGATAATTAATATACATATGGGGAATTAATAGCCTCCTTTGCTTTATATAAATCATCATCACTCCAGGATGATGGAGATTGGACTTCTGACCACACTCCTCGCCTGGGAAACCCACATCAATTGCCCTTGAACAGTCAGTGACGACGCCCCATAGTCACTCCTTCGCTTGAAACTAATCTTGAAGCTCTTCTTTTCATTAACCTTCTCGAAGGTTAAGCTTCTCGGAACTACACGTGCCGAAACCACGTCGGGCACGTCTAACTTTGCGTAGTAAGTCGCTGCTGCCTTGCCGACGTTGGTCACGGTCCTTGTGAAGGTCACCGACCTTGCCTCATTCGTCGGCAGTCGGACGGTGATGGAAGGATAGTTGAGCTCTCCTTCTGGGATGCTCTTGATCGACGAGCAGTTGATTTTGCGGTGGACGATGATTCTCACGTCGGAGACACTGTAGCCAAGGCCGCAAAGGTATGGATAATAGTCCGTCGGAGAGATGTCGTAGATGAGTCCCGGGTCAAGGACCTTTAGAGGCATGACGTGGCCGGCTCCCACCGCGAAGAGGTCGGCTGGAAGGTTCCTCTCGTCAAAGATGGGGTTGTTGGTGTTATCTTTTACGTAGGCCGTCGTCATTATGGCAGATTTGATAGCTGCGGGCGACCAGTCGGGATGGGCTTTCTTGATAAGGGCGGCGATGCCGGAGAGATGGGGGCAGGACATGGAGGTGCCGGAGATGACATTGAATTTTTGTGTGTTCCAAGCAGCAAGGACGCTGACACCAGGGCCGGTGATGTCGGGCTTGAGGATCCCCGGTGTATTTTGGCTACGCCCACGGGAGGAGAAGGAAGTTATCGCCGGAGAGTGGGGCACATGGGTAATGGTACCTTTGAAGACAATGGTGGCCGTCGGGAGGGAGGATGAGTTGATGTAAGCCTTGATCTTATGTCCAAAGGCATAGGGAATGTGCGACGCCGGCAGTACGTGGAGATCGGCGATAGTGCTGTAGCCGTCTTTCGGTGCATTGACAAGCACCATGCCGGCGCCACCGGCTTGCTTGACGACTTCCCCCTTCTCGATCCGCCCGTTGATGCCGCGGTCACAGAGCACAATCTTTCCCTTCACGTCGATACCGTTAAGGGAACCGTTGAGACATAAGTTGGAAGCGCCGCCAGGGAACACGAGAGGATACTTCTTCGATGAGAATCCTTGCGGCTGGTAGATGCTCTCTCCGTGGAACTCGCTGCCGTCGCCAAGCTTTACGGTGGCCAAGAACTCACGGTCCATAGTGCTGGCCGCCACAGTGAGTAACCATGTGGCGTCGTTGGATACGGTGGAATTAAACGGCCCAGAGTTTCCGGCCGAGCAGCTGACGAAGACTCCCTTGCGCATCGCGTTAAAACCGCCGATCGCAATTGGGTCGAGGTAGAATGGACTAGGGTCACTACCGAGCGAGATTGAAAGCACATCCACACCGTCCTCCACTGCGGCGTCCATCCCAGCGAGTATGTCGTGCGCCTGACACTCATAATTCGCGCAAACCTTATAAATGGCGAGATGCGCAAGGGGGGCCACTCCAGCGGCCACTCCCCTGGCTAGCCCGTACACATTAGCGCGCTTCACGAATGCGCCGGCGGCGGTGCTAGACGTGTGAGTACCGTGGCCATCGTTATCAATAGGCGAATCCGTCGATCCGTTCCGGGACCGATTATAGTTGACGAAGGATCGGGCGCCGATGAGCTTATTGTTACAGAACTGCTCGGTCGATGACGACACGTTCCCTAAGTCGCAACGTCCCTTCCACTTGGGCGGAGGAGGCGGCATGCCGCGGTCACTATACGAAGGGTGGCCAGGGTTGATGCCGGAGTCGAGGACGCCTATGATGACGCCTTCCCCCATGTTGGTCGCGTTCCACACACTGTGAGTGCGGTGGCGCAGCCCCAAAAACAGGGGCGTGTGGGTGGTCAACGGACGGTAAACCAAGCTCGGAACGGCGCGCACAAACCAGTCGACCTTCGAAATGGCCGCCACATCCCTCTCCGTCAGCATCGCCGAGAAGCCGGTCATGACATTCCGATAGGAGTGTATAACCCGCGACGCCGCATCATCTTCTTGGATCTCTAATGTTCCGGCCAAAAGGAAGGTGTAGTAGTCTCCATCATATGCGGAAACATCGGGTTGATCTTCGACGTGAACAATGTATGCTTTAAGCTCTTCGTCGCAGGTAGCCCCTTTGGCGAACAAGAGAAAAGAAACAAAGAGAAAGAAGAAAAAGATGGAGGTCATTGGTGCAGTAATTGAACGTTATCTTTTCCTTGTGGATGATTTACAGAAGAGAAGAGGTGCTTATTTATAGTCTCCAATTAGCAACTACTCGGTATGTGATTTGTTATTTTTGGTTTAATTTGACAACAAATTAGAAAAACTTAATATAATTGTCAAAACTTAAGCATTATGATCCGTGGTTTTGAATATCTCTCTTGTCCTTGTGGATGATATACGGAAGAGGAGGTGATTATTTATAATTATAGCAACCAACTCACATTCGTTAATGATTCGGTGTTTGATCTTGTAGTTTCCTTCGATTTGGCGACAACTAAGGATAATCCAATTAGCAATGTGATTTATTATTTTTGTTTAATTTGACAAGAAATTAGGAAACCCTATTATTCATTAATTGTCGAAACTAAAGCATATCGAAATGTGTGTTTGAAGATCAAAATAAAAATAGAAGGAAGTACAGTACTTTTCAAACTTCCTCGTGGTTTAGTTTTCTTTTTTAAATGTGCTTCTATTTTTTTAATGATTCGGGTGGGTATATTTCGCTAGATTAATTTTGAAGATAGATAGTTTTTTTTTTCTTAGTTCACCTATTAGGTAAATCGAAAGCAAGACTTATCTACATTTAGAAGTTAATCACTACTTAATTATTTGTCTCATTTAATATTTAAATTTTAAATCTCTTTATGCTCCTCTAAATTTATTACTACACTATATATTTTTAATTGATTTTTTTAATTTTATTTTCTTGATAATTTATGTATCAGAGTTTTCTATAACTAATTTTGAAGATAGACTATTACTAATATTTTTTTGGGATAATCTAGATGTTCTAGCATTGCTCGACTTGGAAGTAAGCGATTGTCATGACTCGAAGCTTTTCTTCTCTATAGCAGGGATAGTCGTCTTGCTCGGACAATATTTGTCACCGTATAAAAAATTATAAATAACATCCTCGAGGGTATGTGCACCAGATTGTACAAACATAAATATGTATTTTTTTTTTTTTTAGCATAAAGGATAAGTTATTATAAGAATCAATAAAAGGGAAATTGAGTAAAGACTATATTTTTCCTCCAGATTAATAAAAGCTATATGAACAAAGATGAATTATTATAAGAAACAATAACCCACTTTAGAGGATATCAATATATATAATATACAGTATTTTTTGGATTAACACTCTACTTTGTATTTTGTAACCCACAAAGTTGGGGCAAGTATGAATCTTAGTATGAATTTTAGATAAAGGAGAAGAATTGACAATAAGAAGGGAAAATCATAATCACACATTTGCTTGCCATCCATCTAGCAAATCGGACTAGAATCAACCTCAAATCAATCGATCTAGGAGGGGTGCGTTGCGCTGTGCTCGGGTCTTCTAGATCAGTCGTTAACTAAGGTGACGTTTGGTTCTCTCCTAGGAATCGGAATGGAAATGGGTGTCATAGTATTGTGGATGGGAATGGGTATGAGCTTGGGTATCATTCTTAAAAATAATGTTTGGTTAGTTGAATATTTTCAATCGGAATGAACCTAAATTTCCTTTTTTACCCTTAGAGGAACATAAGAGAAAAAAATTAGATGGAAGAGAAAGTTGAATGTGAGAGAAACATATGATGAGAGAGAAAGTGTGATGAGAAAAAATGAAGAGAGGGAAAGTGTGATGAGAGAAAATGAGGAGAGAGAACGTGATAGGAGAGATTGAAAATAGAAAAAGTATGATGAGAGAGAAAGAGTGATGGGAAAGAAATGAAGAGAGAGAAAGTAGGCTAAGAGAAAATGAGAGATTGAGGAGAAAAAGTATGATGAGAGAGAAAGTGTGATGGGAAAAAATAAAAAGAGAGAAAGTGTGATGAGAGAAAATGAGAAGAGAGTGTGATGGAAGAGAATGAAGAGAGAGAATGTGTGATGAGAGAAAATGTAGAGAGAGTATGGTAAGAGAGATTGAGGAGAGAGCAAGTATGAGGAGAGAGAAAGTATGATGAAAAAATGAGGAGGGAATGAAGAGAGTGAAAATGATGAGAGAGAGTGTATGATGAGAGAGAATACAGAGAGAAAATGGTAGAGAATGTGTGATGAGAGAGAATGAGTAGAGAAAATGTGATGATAGAATGAGGAGAGAGAAAGAATAATTCGAGAGAAAGTCTCATGAAAAAATGAGGAGAGAATGAAGAGAAAGAAAATGATGAGAGAGAGTGTGTGATCAGAGAGAATACAGAGAAAATAGTAGAGAATGTGTGATGAGAGAGAATGAGGAGAGAGAAAGTATATTGAGAGAGAAAATGTGATGATAAATGAGGAGAAAGAAAATATGATGAGATAGAAAGTATGATGAAAAAAATGAGAGAATTAAGAGAGAGAAAATGATGAGAGAGAGTGTGTGTGATGAGAGAGAATATAGAGAGAAAATGATAGAAAATGTGTGATGAGAGAGAATAAGGAGAGAGAAAGTATATTGAGAGAGAAAATGTAATGAAAGAATGAGGAGAGAGAAAGTATGATGAGAAAAAATAAGGGGAGAGTGAAATGAAAGAAAAGTTGAACATATATACTAAGGGTATTTTCGTCCAAAACTTAATTCTCATTCCCATTCCCTCAAAACCCAAGTTTTTTTATTTCATTCCAAAATCTTGATTCCATTCTCATTAACCAAACACAAGTTTAGAAATGAATTCATTCTCTCATTCCCAAACCTCTAAACCAAACGCCACCGAAGTTTGTTTGTATTTACAAATCATACTTTATCTTACTATTTTTGTGCTTGTGATTTAAATCAATAAGTGGTTTCTCCACCTCCAGAAAAGTTTCAGATAGGAGAAAAACTAGTGGGCGGGCGGCTCTCGTACTTAAGCCTTTGACGTATTGACCCTGGGGGTTAGGAACCAAGTAAATCCGCACATATGTTTTCGTTCATTATTGTTTTTATTATATACCATTGCAACTTACTTTGATAAAACGGACATGAAAAAATGAGTCAAAGAAAAGCGACGAGTTAATATTCACCCCTCTATCGACGCCACCGGTCTTATTGTTACTTGAGGACTATAGAGAAGACTGCGTCCGGAGAGGATGACGTCGGCGATCGGGAGAGAGATCAGTGAGATAGGGAAAAGTCGGCTGGAAAAACCCAAAATTTGCAAAACTAATGACTGAAATTTTATTATGTTACTAATTAGAGACGAAATTCCATTTCTGTGGCAAATATTATGATGAATTTTATTTTTCGTCAATAATTTTGCGACGGAATTAAACTTTCATCGCTAAATAAGCGACATAAACAATTAGCAATGGAAGTTTGATGACAGAATATTAATTACGTCACAAAGTTGTGGGCTAAATAATATTCGGTCACTAAAATTTGGATTGTTAATTGTAGGTTTTCTTGTAATGTAAAAAAAGTATGTAGTTATGCGAATAAGATATGACAAAAATATATGAAAATGTATTGACTCTAAATCCCCACTTGAGTCGATTAAATGAGCTAAATATATTGAGATGCGAGCCAAATATGTTACGTGATTCAATCATTCAAAGTGACAAAGCATGATGAAAGATGAGATTGATTATGCCCACAAAAGTAGATCAAATAGATTAGGCAATAATTTCTAAAGAGTGAGAATGTTAAAGTAAAATAAGGTAGCATGATCTATTGTTCAAGCGGGCCAAGAGATATTGTAAAATTATTTTAATAGTATAAGAAATAATTACAAATAAAACAGACATGAATTATAATTTAAAATTTTTACAAAATGAAAAAAAAAGGATAAATGCTTGTCCATGCAATATTCATAAATTTAGATGTATATACATGAATAAGAATATGATAATTAATATACATATGGGGAATTAATAGCCTCCTTTGCTTTATATAAATCATCATCACTCCAGGATGATGGAGATTGGACTTCTGACCACACTCCTCGCCTGGGAAACCCACATCAATTGCCCTTGAACAGTCAGTGACGACGCCCCATAGTCACTCCTTCGCTTGAAACTAATCTTGAAGCTCTTCTTTTCATTAACCTTCTCGAAGGTTAAGCTTCTCGGAACTACACGTGCCGAAACCACGTCGGGCACGTCTAACTTTGCGTAGTAAGTCGCTGCTGCCTTGCCGACGTTGGTCACGGTCCTTGTGAAGGTCACGGACCTTGCCTCATTCGTCGGCAGTCGGACGGTGATGGAAGGATAGTTGAGCTCTCCTTCTGGGATGCTCTTGATCGACGAGCAGTTGATTTTGCGGTGGACGATGATTCTCACGTCGGAGACACTGTAGCCAAGGCCGCAAAGGTATGGATAATAGTCCGTCGGAGAGATGTCGTAGATGAGTCCCGGGTCAAGGACCTTTAGAGGCATGACGTGGCCGGCTCCCACCGCGAAGAGGTCGGCTGGAAGGTTCCTCTCGTCAAAGATGGGGTTGTTGGTGTTATCTTTTACGTAGGCCGTCGTCATTATGGCAGATTTGATAGCTGCGGGCGACCAGTCGGGATGGGCTTTCTTGATAAGGGTGGCGATGCCGGAGAGATGGGGGCAGGACATGGAGGTGCCGGAGATGACATTGAATTTTTGTGTGTTCCAAGCAGCAAGGACGCTGACACCAGGGCCGGTGATGTCGGGCTTGAGGATCCCCGGTGTATTTTGGCTAGGCCCACGGGAGGAGAAGGAAGTTATCGCCGGAGAGTGGGGCACATGGGTAATGGTGCCTTTGAAGACAATGGTGGCCGTCGGGAGGGAGGATGAGTTGATGTAAGCCTTGATCTTATGTCCAAAGGCATAGGGAATGTGCGACGCCGGCAGTACGTGGAGATCGGCGATAGTGCTGTAGCCGTCTTTCGGTGCATTGACAAGCACCATGCCGGCGCCACCGGCTTGCTTGACGACTTCCCCCTTCTCGATCCGCCCGTTGATGCCGCGGTCACAGAGCACAATCTTTCCCTTCACGTCGATACCGTTAAGGGAACCGTTGAGACATAAGGTGGAAGCGCCGCCAGGGAACACGAGAGGATACTTCTTCGATGAGAATCCCTGCGGCTGGTAGATGCTCTCTCCGTGGAACTCGCTGCCGTCGCCAAGCTTTACGGTGGCCAAGAACTCACGGTCCATAGTGCTGGCCGCCACGGTGAGTAACCATGGCGCGTCGTTGGATACGGTGGAATTAAACGGCCCAGAGTTGCCGGCCGAGCAGCTGACGAAGACTCCCTTGCGCATGGCGTTAAAACCGCCGATCGCAATTGGGTCGAGGTAGAATGGACTAGGGTCACTACCGAGCGAGATTGAAAGCACATCCACACCGTCCTCCACTGCGGCGTCCATCCCAGCGAGTATGTCGTGCGCCTGACACTCGTCATTCGCGCAAACCTTATAAATGGCGAGATGCGCAAGGGGGGCCACTCCAGCGGCCACTCCCCTGGCTAGCCCGTACACATTAGCGCGCTTCACGAATGCGCCGGCGGCGGTGCTAGACGTGTGAGTACCGTGGCCATCGTTATCAATAGGCGAATCCGTCGATCCGTTCCGGGACCGATTATAGTTGACGAAGGATCGGGCGCCGATGAGCTTATTGTTACAGAACTGCTCGGTCGATGACGACACGTTCCCTAAGTCGCAACGTCCCTTCCACTTGGGTGGAGGAGGCGGCATGCCGCGGTCACTATACGAAGGGTGGCCAGGGGTGATGCCGGAGTCGAGGACGCCTATGATGACGCCTTCCCCCATGTTGGTCGCGTTCCACACACTGTGAGTGCGGTGGCGCAGCCCCAAAAACAGGGGCGTGTGGGTGGTCAACGGACGGTAAACCAAGCTCGGAACAGCACGCACAAACCAGTCGACCTTCGAAATGGCCGCCACATCCCTCTCCGTCAGCATCGCCGAGAAGCCGGTCATGACATTCCGATAGGAGTGTATAACCCGCGACGCCGCATCATCTTCTTGGATCTCTAATGTTCCGGCCAAAAGGAAGGTGTAGTAGTCTCCATCATATGCGGAAACATCGGGTTGATCTTCGACGTGAACAATGTATGCTTTAAGCTCTTCGTCGCAGGTAGCCCCTTTGGCGAACAAGAGAAAAGAAACAAAGAGAAATAAGAAAAAGATGGAGGTCATTGGTGCAGTAATTGAACGTTATCTTTTCCTTGTGGATGATTTACAGAAGAGAAGAGGTGCTTATTTATAGTCTCCAATTAGCAACTACTCGGTATGTGATTTGTTATTTTTGGTTTAATTTGACAACAAATTAGAAAAACTTACTATAATTGTCAAAACTTAAGCATTATGATCCGTGGTTTTGAATATCTCTCTTGTCCTTGTGGATGATATACGGAAGAGGAGGTGATTATTTATAATTATAGCAACCAACTCACATTCGTTAATGATTCGGTGTTTGATCTTGTAGTTTCCTTCGATTTGGCGACAACTAAGGATAATCCAATTAGCAATGTGATTTATTATTTTTGTTTAATTTGACAAGAAATTAGGAAACCCTATTATTCATTAATTGTCGAAACTAAAGCATATCGAAATGTGTGTTTGAAGATCAAAATAAAAATAGAAGGAAGTACAGTACTTTTCAAACTTCCTCGTGGTTTAGTTTTGTTTTTTAAATGTGCTTTTATTTTTTTAATGATTCGGGTGGGTATATTTCGCTAGATTAATTTTGAAGATAGATAGTTTTTTTTTTCTTAGTTCACCTATTAGGTAAATCGAAAGCAAGACTTATCTACATTTAGAAGTTAATCACTACTTAGTTATTTGTCTCATTTAATATTTAAATTTTAAATCTCTTTATGCTCCTCTAAATTTATTACTACACTATATATTTTTAATTGATTTTTTTTAATTTTATTTTCTTGATAATTTATGTATCAGAGTTTTCTATAACTAATTTTGAAGATAGACTATTACTAATATTTTTTTGGGATAATCTAGATGTTCTAGCATTGCTCGACTTGGAAGTAAGCGATTGTCATGACCCGAAGATTTTCTTCTCTATAGCAGGGATAGTCGTCTTGCTCGTGTTGGGTTCGGAGCGCAGCGGAAGACATATAATAAATCATGGATCTTTCGTGGTAAATATAGTTTTGCACAAAATTATATAAGACATACCTCGAGTCCTCGATAGGTGTGAATAATATCACGGACAAATAAGACAGATAAGAGCTCCACGTGTGACTCCTCTAGCGGTATCCACGCGCACTAGATCACGAACTCGACACGATCCGTTAGGTGCTAGCCACTTGGATCGACAAAGTCTTGGAAGCACTACCGATCTCTTCCGGTGGAAGATGAAGTTGACGAAGGAGAAACAGAGAGAATGAAATCCTTACCTTGAATCTTTCCGAGGATGGCTATTTATAGCTTCCAAGGAATACGAAGAGTTAAGTCTTCAATTAATTCATCATTTATGATCTTCATTAATAAGGAAGATGAAGAGTTATAGGCTCCATAAATTCTTCATTTATGACCTTCATTATGATAACTCTTCAAATTCTTCATTAATTATCATTATGATGACTTTTCAAATTCTCCATTAATCATCATGATTATGGCCATTCGAATTCTCTCTTCTTTGTATCAAATAAATCCATATTTGATCTTGATCTCGACTCGCTTCCGATACTCTTGTTCATGTCTACGTGCTATGCGTGAGACCCTCTAGGTTTTATACACGAAGGCAGTGTAAATCCATACACAGACTAAGGTAACCGTCTAGCAACAGTTTTTAGCCACCCAACGCGATAAAATTAATATCAGTCATAAATTGTAAACCACTATGAACCGATTATTGTGTAATTCAATCTCTTCATCTAAGCCTACATCCCAATTAATTCGATACATTATGCATCATTACCAAATTAATTGTTTTACTTGATTTCCAAGATATAATAGACTCCTCTTGAATGATAAATCATTCCTCCCATGGCCATGGATTTTGAGTCACTAATATCTCTATCAAGCGGCCAGGATGTTAACTCCTAATCCAAGAGAGTGATGAATCCTCTATTGACTCAACACTATTCTCTCTACGCTTTGTCATACACCCAACTACCGTATTAATCACAATCCGATTAAAGACTGCTTTTAACGACGTCAAAGTACATAACTCCACGCATAGAATAAATGAAGGTCTCAAGTCAAAAGATTAGTTACACTCGTTCATAAGAGGAATAACCAATGATGCTTAATATGTGGTCTCCTCTTGAGCAGATCGTGTCCAGTGTACCTCTAAACTCAAGGCACCCCTAAGTACAACTTGGATATTCATCCCTCCGGTCTATCTCGACCTAGTCATACTCAGCGTTGATCTAGATATCCATGTCCCCTCTAGATATCTATCCGATCAAGGACTGCTTTCAGATTAATATACCATTTAATCCGTGGGACTTTATCATTAATTATATACGTACAGAAAAGTAAATATTTAATGATAAATACTTGCCTTTATTAAATAATTATTATTTATCCACAAAATACATAAGTAGTGTCTTGACACATAAGTGCATACACTAACAGCACGGACAATATTTGTCACCGTATAAAAAATTATAAATAACATCCTCGAGGGTATGTGCACTAGATTGTACAAACATAAATATGTAATTTTTTTTTTTTAGCATAAAGGATAAGTTATTATAAGAATCAATAAAAGGGAAATTGAGTAAAGACTATATTTTTCCTCCAGATTAATAAAAGCTATATGAACAAAGATGAATTATTATAAGAAACAATAACCCACTTTAGAGGATATCAATATATATAATATACAGTATTTTTTGGATTAACACTCTACTTTGTATTTTGTAACCCACAAAGTTGGGGCAAGTATGAATCTTAGTATGAATTTTAGATAAAGGAGAAGAATTGACAATAAGAAGGGAAAATCATAATCACACATTTGCTTGCCATCCATCTAGCAAATCGGACTAGAATCAACCTCAAATCAATCGATCTAGGAGGGGTGCGTTGCGCTGTGCTCGGGACTTCTAGATCAGTCGTTAACTAAGATGGCGTTTGGTTCTCTCCTAGGAATCGGAATGGAAATGGGTGTCATAGTATTGTGGAATGGGAATGGGTATGAGCTTGGGTATCATTCTTAAAAATAATATTTGGTTAGTTGAATATTTTCAATCGGAATGAACCTAAATTCTCTTTTTTACCCTTAGAGGAACAAAAGAGAAAAAAATTAGATGGAAGAGAAATTTGAATGTGAGAGAAACATATGATGAGAGAGAAAGTGTGATGAGAAAAAATGAAGAGAGGGAAAGTGTGATGAGAGAAAATGAGGAGAGAGAACGTGATAGGAGAGATTGAAAATAGAAAAAGTATGATGAGAGAGAAAGAGTGATGGGAAAGAAATGAAGAGAGAGAAAGTAGGATGAGAGAAAATGAGAGATTGAGGAGAAAAAGTATGATGAGAAAATATGATGAGGGAGAAAGTGTGATGAGAGAAAATGAGAAGAGAGTGTGATGGAAGAGAATGAAGAGAGAGAATGTGTGATGAGAGAAAATGTAGAGAGAGTATGGTAAGAGAGATTGAGGAGAGAGCAAGTATGAGGAGAGAGAAAGTATGATGAAAAAATGAGGAGGGAATGAAGAGAGTGAAAATGATGAGAGAGAGTGTATGATGAGAGAGAATACAGAGAGAAAATGGTAGAGAATGTGTGATGAGAGAGAATGAGTAGAGAAAATGTGATGATAGAATGAGGAGAGAGAAAGAATAATTCGAGAGAAAGTCTCATGAAAAAATGAGGAGAGAATGAAGAGAAAGAAAATGATGAGAGAGAGTGTGTGATCAGAGAGAATACAGAGAAAATAGTAGAGAATGTGTGATGAGAGAGAATGAGGAGAGAGAAAGTATATTGAGAGAGAAAATGTGATGATAAATGAGGAGAAAAAATATATGAGATAGAAAGTATGATGAAAGAGAATTAAGAGAGAGAAAATGATGAGAGAGAGTGTGTGATGAGAGAGAATATAGAGAGAAAATGATAGAAAATGTGTGATGAGAGAGAATAAGGAGAGAGAAAGTATATTGAGAGAGAAAATGTAATGAAAGAATGAGGAGAGAGAAAGTATGATGAGAAAAAATAAGGGGAGAGTGAAATGAAAGAAAAGTTGAACATATATACTAAGGGTATTTTCGTCCAAAACTTAATTCTCATTCCCATTCCCTCAAAACCCAAGTTTTTTTATTTCATTCCAAAATCTTGATTCCATTCTCATTAACCAAACACAAGTTTAGAAATGAATTCATTCTCTCATTCCCAAACCTCTAAACCAAACGCCACCGAAGTTTGTTTGTATTTACAAATCGTACTTTATCTTACTATTTTGTGCTTGTGATTTAAATCAATAAGTGGTTTCTCCATCTCCAGAAAAGTTTCAGATAGGAGAAAAACTAGTGGGGGGGGGGGAGGGGGGGGCGGCTCCCGTACTTAAGCCTTTGACGTATTGACCCTGGGGGTTAGGAACCAAGGAAATCCGCACATCTGTTTTTGTTCATTATTGTTTTTATTATATACCATTGCAACTAACTTTGATAGAATGGACACGACAAAATGAGTCAAAGAAAAGTGACGAGTTAATATTCACCCCCTCTATCGACGCCACCGGTCTTATTGTTACTTGAGGACTATAGAGAAGACTACGTGCCAGAGAGGATGACGTCGGCGATCGGGGAGAGAGATCAGTGAGATAGGGGAAAAGTCGGGCTGGAAAAACCCAAAATTTGCAAAACTAATGACTGAAATTTAATTATGTCTCTAATTAGAGACGAAATTCCATTTCTGTGGCAAATTTTATGATGAATTTTATTTTTCGTCAATAATTTTGCGACGAAATTAAACTTTCATCGCTAAATAAGTGACATAAACAATTAGCAATGGAAATTTGATGACAGAATATTAATTACGTCACTAAGTTGTGGGCTAAATAATATTCGGTCACTAAAATTTGGATTGTTAATTGTAGGTTTTCTTGTAATGTAGAAAAAGTATGTAGTTATGCGAATAAGATATGACAAAAATATATGAAAATGTATTGACTCTAAATCCCCACTTGAGTCGATTAAATGAGCTAAATATATTGAGATGCGAGCCAAATACGAAGCATTACTACATGCAAAATATATCTCAGCCACACTCGGCTGAAATATATTTATACAAAATATATACAACAGAACACACAGTTTAATATACTCAGCCTACCCGGCTGGACAAAAATGAAATAAACACAACCACGCAGTTTATATCATCAGCCCACTCCGCTGGAACAAAATAAATACGATCACGCAGTTTAATGAGCCTACACGGCTGAACGTAAACACACAGCAGCGGAAGACATAATACGATACGAACATAAAACCAACAACGACACTAACGAAAATACCTGTCATCACAGACTTAACCCAAAATTCACATCGACTTATTGAAAAACAAAATACATAAAAACAATATACCACCCCAAACGATAACAAAACCAAAATGAAAACTATCCTCGAGTGTGACGTAGGACCCAGGATTGGCAGCCGACATCTCTACAAGCATCCATGACTCATCTACCTGTAACCTGGCGAAAGAAAACCATTTTGTGGGGTGGTGAGTATTGGAACTCAGCGGGTAAGGAAAGAGATAGTGCGAGAACATAACATATGAGTAGAGAGTGTCAACAGTATACAGTCTCATAAGAGAAATAGCAGATACTATAATAGAACCAAAATAAATGCTCATACCTGAAACCATATAGTAGGTATAAATGATACTAATCTGCTACAATACTGCTCATAACTACAGAGGTAATAAGCAAGGTATACAAATTTCCAATGATGAACATCTGATGAGAATATATCTCAACACAAGTAAGCATATCGGCATATGTGAACAACATAAACAACAACAGCCAAAACAAATATAATAATAGCGTATGCGGATGGTCACCTACTGCTCGGGTCCGATGATATACCCTCCTACCATCCACAAATGGCGAGGGGCGGTTGCAGTAGCTAACTAGCTACATCTGCGACGGGGTCGCTCCAGCTACCACTCACACGAATGGCCGAGTGCGACACGGACAAGTGGCATCACTACCACTCTCTCGATTGGAGAGGATGCGGCATATCGATGACAATGTAACAACCATCATATATATATAGCGTAAATGTATACTATACGGGCGTACTCGATATAGTGCGTAAATAAGCAACAACATGGTATCTAATATGCTCATCGATCATGGACAAGAGCAGAGATATGGAGCAATTTCTCAAAGATTGCGTGGAAGTATCAAGCTCAAGAAAGTAAGAGTGGAGTCAAGGTAAACATTCCTTATCTAAAATAATTCATGCACTAAGGTCAAAGTACTAAAAGAAAACAAAGCAAGAAGTACCCGCCTTTATAAGTAAATCTTGTCAAGCAGTCTCACGTCGAGGCATTCGTCCCGAATCAACTGTTGGTTGCTACTCGGAAAACCTAGAGGTTCCACTGTACAAAAATTTTGTACAAAGGTTTGAACCTTTTCCTAGCTACCATGTGTTCTTTTAAATTAAATTTTGGATCGCCTGCGGAACTTAACACGTTTGATCCAAAACTTAATCTATTCGTTCTTTTAGGTTTTGACTTGGGTCTCCTGCGGAACTTAACACGTTCGACCCAAATCACCTTAAGTTATTAATTCCATTAAATATTAATTTCATGTGGTTCCCGATCGACGGCGAGGCACATGACTTTCTTGGATATGAGCAACCACCACCCCGACTAGACAAAACCTTTTATGGAAGCTAATATTTAATTTCCTAAAATAACTTTAGGTTAACCGAAAAGAACAATCAAATCACAAGGAAAGAAAAACAAAAGAACACTATATCGAAAACAAATTCGAAACAGCCTCTTGTATTTAGTATTATTTCCAAAAATAACTAGTATGATGCGAACAAAATTACTAGTTATACCTTTTAGAAAGACCTCTTGATCTTCTACTCTCTTCTAACCTCGAACGTTGTGTGGGCAACGATCTTCCGAGATGAGAACCACAAGCACCTTCTTCTTCCTTACAAGTTTCGGCCATCAAAACTTCTCCTAGGATGAAGAGGTTCGCCACCACTCCACGCTCCAAGGGATGCTAGAAAGAGGCTTTTTTCTCCTTCTTCTCCTTAGATCCGGCCACCAAAGCTATCTCCATTAGGCCACACAAAGGAGAGGAGAGGAAAGAAAGGGCCGGCCACTCAAGGAGAAGAGAGGAAAATAGAATTGGTTGCGTAGCCTCCTCCCCCTCTTTTATAATCCGTGGTCTTGCAAATAAGGAAAATTTAATAAAACTTCCTTAATTCTTTTGCCTTGAAAAGGAAAATTTATTTAATTAAAATAATTTTCTTTTCAAATTATAATGGCTGACCACTCTTCTCCCTAAAACAAGGAGAGTTTTAATTAAAACAAAATTAAAACTTCCAATTTGTTTCTAGAAATTTATAAAAATTTCTCCAATAATTTTAATCCTTCATGATTGGTTAATAAAAGAAATTTTATAAATTAAAATCTTTCTTTTAAACATGTGGATAATTTCAAAAAGGAAAGTTATCTCTAAAATTAAAATCTCCTTTCAATCTGAATAAGGAAAGATATTAAATCTTTTCTTAATCTTTGTAGAAACTAATAAAGAGAATTTTTAATTTTTAAACTTTCTTTAAATCATGAATATAATTAAAAGGAAGGTTTTACCAAAATTAAAATCAACCTTTAATCTCAAATAAGGAAAGAGATTTTAACTCTTCTCTTAATCTTTTAGAATCTTATAAAAGGAAGGATTTAAATTTTAAACTCGCTTTTAAATTATATTATCCACATAAGAAATTTTAAAATTAAAATTCCTTTTATTTTAATAGGACGACCATGAATTGACCCATGAACATACCCATGGGCCTAGCAGTCTCCAAGCTAACCTATGGGATGGGTAAGAAGGTGAGTATGGGTGGGTATAGACTTATAATTAAGAGGCTACGATAGAGGAGAGGAGGAATTGGTTTTGGTCTCCGATGAAATTAAGCATCCCGTGTTCGCCACCACAACTTAATTTCATCTAATAATTCATTCCACTAAAGAACTATTATTGAATACCGTGCCAATCCCAAATTACATTTTGGGCTCCTTCTTATTATGAGTGTGTTAGTCTCCTGTGTTTAAGATAACAATGTCCACTAATTAAGTAAGTTATTGATAACTCACTTAATTAATATCTAGCCCAAGAGTAGTACCACTCAACTTCATTATGTCTGACTAAGTCCACTGCAGGGTTTAACAAATCTTATGAGCTCCTCTTGGGGACATTCTCAACCTAGATTACTAGGACACGGCTTCCTTCTATAATCAACAACACACACTATAAGTGATATCGTTTCCCAACTTATCGAGCTTATGATTCATCGAACTAAATCTCACCCATGATAAATTAAAGAAATAAATATCAAATATATGCTTGTTATTATATTAGGATTAAAGCACACTTCCATAATAACCGAGGTCTTTGCTTTATAAAGTCGGTATAAAAGAAACGACCTCAAATGGTCTACTCAATACACTCTAAGTGTTCTAGTGTAATTATATAGTTAAGATAAACTAACACCCAATTACACTGCGACCTTCCAATGGTTTGTTCCTTTCCATCACGGTCGTGAGACTGTTTATAATTTATAAGGAACCGATAACATGATCTGTGCGTGACACCACACACCATGTTATCTGATATAAATTAATTGAGCAACTACATTTATCATAAATGTAGACATTGACCAATGTGATTCTTATTTCTAGATAAATGTTCATACAAAAGCTAGGCTTTAGTATACACTCTAACAATCTCCCACTTATACTAAAAGACTGTGCTATCCTGCCATACATCCGATTCCTAACCCTTCAACATGTATCAAAAGCTCTTGCCTTAAGGACCCTAGTGAAAGGTCATCACCTGATGCAATCTAGCGGCAACAACTTCTCCTCGTTTATCCGATTTCTTGTATTGGGTGGTACTTGCGCTCTATTGTGTTTACTTGCCTTATGACTTATGGTTTCTGCTACTGGACCAACATTATTACAATAAATTGTAATAATCTTTGAAACCATAAATCATATCTAAGTCTATCTTGAGGTTATTAAGTCATTCATTTTACGGCGTGAGGCTGCCATATACTAAGTTCTCAAATACCGAGGAAAATACATATGCTTATCACTCTTCCATAGTTATGACTTTACCTCAAAATAAACACAAAACCCCAGGTTCGACTTATTATTGTCCCTATCCGATTGGAAGTCAAAATCCTACGCAACCCACAAGGACCAAATTAATCGCCTTGTAAGCTAGCATATAATCTCTAGTGCCACAAGGTACTTTAATATATGCTTATCTGCAATCCAGTCCTTGTCCAGGGTTACTTTGATATCTGCTAACTACGCCCTTGCAAAACAGATTGATCTCGTGCATAAGATACATTAGGCTTCGACAACCAAGCATAAAGAACTTGCCTTAATTTTTATGTCTTTGATGTCTTCGAGACATATCTTTAGATAAAGTTACTCCATCCCGAAAAGGTATGAAACCTTTCTTGGAGTTCGTACGCTTAAAACGAGCAAGGATTTTTCGATATATGAAGCTTGGGATAAGTAAAATATTCTTTTCTTGCGATTACTTTGATCTTAAAAATATATACATTCTCCCAAGTCCTTTATATCGAATTGTTTTGACAACCATACATACCCTTACTTTCGACAACATTTTGATATTGTTTCCAACTACCAAAAATGTTATCTACGTATAATGACAAGAAATACCACCACGCTTCCATCACACCTTTTGTATACACAAGACTTTATCCGCTTACTCAATAAATCCATAGTCCGGATTACTTTGATAAACTGGATGTTCCAAGACAGCTTTGTATCAGGGTCATGCATCGATTGAGCTGCACAAGATGCTCTTAGACTTTCGCATACGAACGCTTCGTTTGCTTTATATGGATGCTTTCTTCAAGACTTCCATTAAGGAATGTTGTCTTGACATCCACTACCATATATAAAAGAATCAGGATAGACTTAAGCATGACTACCAGTGGAAAAGTTTCCTTTTCATCTAGCCTTGCTTTGAAAGTTACCTTCCTGTCCATCCCTCTTTTCTATTATAGACCTTTTTACACCCAACGACTTTTACACCATTTGGTGATTCTGAGCTCAGATTTTATTAGAATTATATATTCTAATTCGTTATTCATTACTTCGCCAAGATGCTTGCATCTTTATCTTGGAGTACTTCATCATATGACGGAGATCGGGTTTATGTCCTCCGGGATCGAATCCAAAAACTCTCCCAAACATGAACCTATTTAGGTTGCTTAACAACTCTCCCACTCTGACGGGGCACTTTCTTCAATGTGTATTATTCTGATACGAGCTTCTCGTTTCTCGTATCTGCATACGCAGGGTACTAGTTAGTCTGTCCTTTATTATTTCCTTAAGAACAAATTTACTTATGAGCACGTGGTTCATTATATAGTCCTTTTCTAAAAACAGTCGTTGATGCTAACAATGCTTCCGATTTTTAAGAGTATAAACCTACTTTTGTTTATCTAGGATAACTTTCAAACAAGTGAACTCCTATCCAACTTATCATCGTCTCTTTAACATACGGCTTGGATTACCAATCAGATATGCTTCAAATAGGTTTTCACCCTACGTGATTCTATGCAGAGTTTCTAACTTGGAAGGTCTTATGTTCACTTCGCTTGAGTTTTATCCTTAAAACAATTTGGTAATTTTCAATAACTCATCATCTATCTAATTATTCCATAAGAGTCCTTTACCTTCTTCTATTACACCATTCTTTTGGTGGGTATGCGATTAGTTGGTATTGAATCCTACTCTCGATAAGTGACTCCAAATTCTCCCAAGAGGTACTTGCCACTACGATCTCACCATAGTGTATTTTTACTTTGTTGTTTCTCCACATCCATCACTAGTACTCTTTCGAACTAATCAAATACTTAGTCTACGTACATTAAGTAGATTTATTTGTATCTTGAATAGTTGTACATAAAATGAGCGAAATATTCAATACTACCTCTTGTCGGATAGTCATAGGATCACACAAATCAAAATGAACCAATTTCAACATATCTTTGACTCCATACCCCTTGGACTTAAAAGCTTCTTGGTTATTTTCCTTCAAGTAAGACTCGTGAGGAAAGATTTTCACTACTAACCGAAAGTTCATGAGCCACTACGATGAATCATACTCAGTTAATATACCTAGCCTTAGATGCCAAAGATATAATTGGTTCATTTCAAGGTTACTTCCTCTTAAAGTTAGAAGATGTGTTACTAATTTCCATTTGTTGAGACGGAGTTATTGGATTTATAAATCCCAACCAACGTACGGAATAGATAACTTCACTCTTTTCTTAATAACAACTTTGTTATTAAAAAGGCGTAATATCAAGTTCTTTGAATAGTTTAGAAACCGAAAACTAGTTTCTAAACTTAGTGCGTAAAGAAAATTACTCAAAAATCCATGTTTTATTCTTATCATAAGATAAACATCTATGACAAGCCACCTTTTCTGAGTGGTGCCCACGTGATTGGTGATTTACCTTTCATTTAGTTGTCGGTTTCTCGAACCTAGAATGAATGCAGTATATGTCTAATAACATCTTCTACACCTGTGTTCGTAGATAACACCACCAAACATGTTTCAACTAATGAATTAAATACACCTATGTTGTTCTAAGAAGACATTCTACCTTAATGTCCAAGTCCTATTTCCAATCATTACAATTGGGACTACTAAGCCTTTCTATAGTATGACTACTAGGGATTGACAAATATCCTAAGAATCACAAAATATTTGGTCAAGATCAACTCCTTAAAATCCCTATGAATTTTGTATGCCACGTTAGGGCGTATACAAAATCAAAGGAGAGATTTTATCCATTAATTTTATTATCTCGTCAACTTTACTTTATGACGAGTAAAATTAATAGTTGATCTATCTTTGATCAAATATTTGGTCAAAACTTTTAATTTTAAAATATCTTGTCAAACAATATTATAATTTAAATTCACCTCAAACACAGTGAATTTTGCATGCCACGTTAGTGTGGACGTATACAAATTCAACATTTGTAAGAGGGGTTTTAACCCATTAATTTTATTATCTTGTCAACCTAACTTCGACAAATAAAATTAATAGTTGGTATCATTCGTCACAATATAGCAGGATTCACGGGAGGATACTATTAGACGTGGTTAAGTGCATTACTTGACACAAGTCCATTAATAAGATTATGCCCTTCCGTGGGAAGATCACACGCCCTTAATTAACTTCCTATAGTCATCCAAATATGGAAGTTTGTTCCAGTGATCTACAAACAAGCTCATCCGCTATGGAGGAAGGCACTCAGCCAACGCGCAAGCTTGTTTGCATCACTTACAAACCAATGAATGGAGACCATGAGATTTACTTAAAATCTCTCTCCCACTTAGTTATTTATAAACGAGGAATTTTAACTATGCTAGCCTACTAAACACGTAAACTAACAGCACACACAAGACAATATAAAAGCAATAAATAGAAAATCTAATTTTCAACTATTATGACTTTTATCTCGTTGTCCTCCGTGTGTCATCCCAAGTCGCTCCATATTCGCCACCGCCAGTCTGTGATCCATCTGCCCCTAGTTCCACAACTCGGGTCCTGTGAAAGTTCCACGCTTCAAGATTCGATCCATGACATAAATAGAATTTTACATTTTGATCCTATATTCCTCGAAGGAATGTTACATGTAAACTAGATCGAACATAAAATAAAATTTACATCCATCGATCCTATATTCCATAAAAGGAATGTACGTAACTAGATCAAAATAAAATCCTAATAAAACTAACACACTCGTATTTTATAATACAATCACGCACAGATAAAATGCCCTCGATATGTCCAGGGTCCAATCACACACATAATAACTATAAGCAATATTGGATCCGTGATCCACAAAGTTAGACATCCTACTATTAACTGCCTTAAATTATGTATGACATGTGATAATTAAACTAATACCAATACACAGAGGCAAAACCCTAGCTCGAGCGAATTGTTGGTCGCACTGAAAACCTAGAGGTTCCACATGCACAAAAATTGTAAAGGTTGAACCTTTCTACCACGTGTTCTTTTAAATTAAATTTAGATCGCCTGCGGAACTTAACACGTTTGATCTAAAACTTAATCTATTCGCTCTTTTAGGTTTTGACTTGGCGAACTTAACACGTTCGACCCAAATCACCTTAAGTTATTAATTCCATTAAATATTAATTCCATAATGGTTCCCGATGCTTGTGGCATGGCCTTCTTGGATATGGGAGCAACCACCACCCACTAGACAAAACCTTTTATGGAAAGCTAATATTTAATTTCCTAAAATAACTTTAGGTTAACCGAAAAGAACAATCAAATCACAAGGGAAAGAAAACAAAAGAACACTATATCGAAAACAAATAGAAACAGAATCATATGCCTCTTGTATTTAGTATTATTTCCAAAATAACTAGTATGATCGTGAAACAAAATTACTAGTTATACCTTTTAGAAAGACCTCTTGATCTTCTACCGTATTCTTCTAGACGTTGTGTGGGCAACGATCTTCCGAGATGAGAACCACCAAGCACCTTCTTCTTCTTACAAGTTTCGACCATCAAAACTTCTCCTAGGATGAAGAGGTTCGCCACCACCACGCTCCAGGGATGCTAGAAAGAGGCTTCTTTCTCTCCTTCTTCTCCTTCTTAGATTTCGCCACCAAAGCTATCTCCACCATGAGAAGGTTGGCCACACAAAAGAGAGGAGAGGAAAGAAAGGGCGGCCACACTCGAGGAGAAAAGAGAGGAAAAAATATATCATGAAGCTGCCTCTACCCCTCTTTTATAATCCTCGGTCTGGCAAATAAGGAAAATTTAATAAAAACTTAATCGAAAAGGAAAATTTATTTAATTAAAATAATTTTCTTTTCAAATTATAATGGCTGACCACTCTTCTCCAAACAAGGAGAGTTTTAATTAAAACAAAATTAAAACTTCCTAATTTGTTTCTAGAAATTTATAAAAATTCTCCAATAATTTTAATCCTTCATGATTGGTTAATAAAAAGAAATTTTATAAATTAAAATCTTTCTTTAAACATGTGGATAATTTCAAAGGAAAGTTATCTCTAAAAATTAAAATCTCCTTCAATCTACAAATAAGGAAAGATATTAAATCTTTTTTTCTTGTAGAAACTAATAAAGAGAATTTTTAATTTTAAACTTTCTTTAAATCATGAATATAATTAAAGGAAAGTTTTACCAAAATTAAAATCAACCTTTAATCTACAAATAAGGAAAGAGATTTTAACTCTTCTCTCTTTTTAGAATCTTAGGAAGGATTTAAATTTTAAACTCGCTTTTAAATTATATTATCCACATAAGAAAATTTTTAAAATTAAAATTCCTTTTTATTTTAATAGGGACTACACATTGACCATTGATCACCCACGGGTCGGCCTTCAGCTGGTCTCCAAGCTAGCTTCTTAGGATGGGTGAAGGTGAGTATAGTATAGTACTATAATTAAGAGGCTACGATAGGACTAGAGGAGGAATTGGTTTGGTCTCCCGATGAAATTATCCGTGTTCGCCCAACACACAACTTAATTTCATCAATAATTCATTCCACTAAAGAACTATTATCGAACTATCGCAGACCAATCCCAAATTTACATTGGCTCCTTCTATAAAAGTTAGTTCTCGTGTTTAAGATAACAATGTCCACTAATTAAGTAAGTTAACGACAACTCACTTAATTAATATCTATCCAAGAGTAGTACCACTCAACTTCATCGCACACGCCACAAGTCCACCCGCAGGGTTTAACACGACAATCCTCATGAGTCTTGGGACATTCTCAACCTAGATTACTAGAAATTCCTTCTATAATCAACAACACACACTATAAGTGATATCATTTTCCAACTTATCGAGCTATTGATTCATCGAACTAATCTCACCATTGATAAATTAAAGAAATAAATATCAAATATATGTGCTTGTTATTATATTAGGATTAAGAGCACACACTTTCAAGATCCTACTCAATACACTCTAGTGTACTAGTGTAATTATATAGTTAAGATAAACTAACACCTAATTACACTCACGACCTTCCAATGGTTTGTTCCTTTCCATCACGGTCGTGAGCCACTGTTTATAATTTATAGGAACAGATAACATGATCTCTCGTGTGTGACACCACACACCAGTTATCTACAATATAAATTAATTGAAAATACATTTATCATAAATGTAGACATTTGACCAATGTGATTCTTATTTCTAGATAAATGTTCATACCAAAAGCTAGGCTTTTAGTATACACTCTAACATCAACGTCCTGTAAATCACGTGATGTACAATTTAGCTAATTTCATAAATAACTAGCTAAACTCAAACCCAACCTAATTAGGGAAAAATCCTAATCCAACTATGAACCTCGATTCATCCAAATCCATCCAGATATCTTAGACTAGCATGCCAAAATAGAACTAACATTGAAATCATCTAACAATCTTCCAAATCTGTCCAGAATTCAAGGCTATCTTGAAGAACCAACACAATATTGATGTTGATTCAGAATATACAAACCTGCCCAGAAATCCAAGTTGTCTTGCCGAACAAAAAAAAAAAAACACATCAAGATCAATTCACAACCCTTTCCCCAAATCTAACCAAAACCGTAACTACCATAAAATAAGAACACCACAGCTAAATACACCATCAAAACATGTCACAGAACTGCAATCCATCTCAACACGAGAACGTGAAACTAAATCCAGTACCCTACACCAAAAATTTGTCCACTATATCACAACTAGCTTGAGAAGACCCAAATTCGCAGCAAGAATGAGAGGAACAAGATAGAAAACACAACCTTGATGCCCTAACAGGTATAACCTCCAATTCCTCTCACGATCATACCAACAAAACACTCATTTGTACCTACTAGAAGAATCTACTTACTGGATCGGTTAGGGCACGGCTCAGGGGGAAGAGGACCGCCGGCTGTGGCGCTCGCGTGAGGAGAGGCCGGTGGCTGGGGCTCGTCGCGACCGGTGGTGGTGCGGCATCTCTGGTGCTGCCGTGAGGAGAGGCCAGCGGATGAAGGTGGTCGGAAGTGCTCCCTCCAACAGCGACAGCAGTACTGACCGGAGATGCTCGTTGCCCTTCTATCCGTGAGGAGAAGCTGGGTGTCCAGCTAGATTTGGATGAAGGTAGAAGAAGATGGAGAGGGGGAAGAAAGGGTCGGACGTACGACGACGATGAAGGATGGAGCCGCCGACCCTTGGTGGAGGAGAGGGAGGTGCGGCAGTGGCGGCGTCGCGGGATGGCTCGGGGAAAGGGGTTGTCCGCGTGGGGAGTTAGGGCACGAGGAGATTCTTTTATAACTTAGGGAAATTTTGATTAAACCCTAGATCTGTTTCTTAATCAACTCCCACTTCTCGGTATTCCAAACAGGCTTTTTTTCGGGCCCATTAGTGCATCCCCTCTAAGTACGTCATACGAGCTCCAATTAAATCCCAAAAAATTTCTAAAATTTCCTAAAAATTTCGTTAAGGCTATTAGCCTATTAAACCTTATTATTTAATTATTATTTGGTTTGATATTTTACAAAATATGTTACGTGATTCAATCATTCAAAGTGACAAAGCATGGTGAAAGATGAGATTGATTATGCCCACAAAAGTAGATCAAATAGATTAGGCAATAATTTCTAAAGAGTGAGAATGTTAAAGTAAAATAAGGTAGCATGATCTATTGTTCAAGCGGGCCAAGAGATATTGTAAAATTATTTTAATAGTATAAGAAATAATTACAAATAAAACAGACATGAATTATAATTTAAAATTTTTACAAAATGAAAAAAAAAGGATAAATGCTTGTCCATGCAATATTCATAAATTTAGATGTATATACATGAATAAGAATATGATAATTAATATACATATGGGGAATTAATAGCTTCCTTTGCTTTATATAAATCATCATCACTCCGGGATGATGGAGATTGGACTTCTGACCACACTCCTCGCCTGGGAAACCCACATCAATTGCCCTTCAACAGTCGGTGACGACGCCCCATAGTCACTCCTTCGCTTGAAACTAATCTTGAAGCTCTTCTTTTCATTAACCTTCTCGAAGGTTAAGCTTCTCGGAACTACACGTGCCGAAACCACGTCGGGCACGTCTAACTTTGCGTAGTAAGTCGCTGCTGCCTTGCCGACGTTGGTCACGGTCCTTGTGAAGGTCACCGTCCTTGCCTCATTCGTCGGCAGTTGGGCGGTGATGGAAGGATAGTTGAGCTCTCCTTCTAGGATGCTCTTGATCGACGAGCAGCAAAGGTATGGATAATAGTCCGTCGGAGAGATGTCGTAGATGAGTCCCGGGTCAAGGACCTTTAGAGGCATGACGTGGCCGGCTCCCACCGCGAAGAGGTCGGCTGGAAGGTTCCTCTCGTCAAAGATGGGGTTGTTGGTGTTATCTTTTACGTAGGCCGTCGTCATTATGGCAGATTTGATAGCTGCGGGCGACCAGTCGGGATGGGCTTTCTTGATAAGGGCGGCGATGCCGGAGAGATGGGGGCAGGACATGGAGGTGCCGGAGATGACATTGAATTTTTGTGTGTTCCAAGCAGCAAGGACGCTGACACCAGGGCCGGTGATGTCGGGCTTGAGGATCCCCGGTGTATTTTGGCTAGGCCCACGGGAGGAGAAGGAAGTTATCGCCGGAGAGTGGGGCACATGGGTAATGGTGCCTTTGAAGACAATGGTGGCCGTCGGGAGGGAGGATGAGTTGATGTAAGCCTTGATCTTATGTCCAAAGGCATAGGGAATGTGCGACGCCGGCAGTACGTGGAGATCGGCGATAGTGCTGTAGCCGTCTTTCGGTGCATTGACAAGCACCATGCCGGCGCCACCGGCTTGCTTGACGACTTCCCCCTTCTCGATCCGCCCGTTGATGCCGCGGTCACAGAGCACAATCTTTCCCTTCACGTCGATACCGTTAAGGGAACCGTTGAGACATAAGTTGGAAGCGCCGCCAGGGAACACGAGAGGATACTTCTTCGATGAGAATCCCTGCGGCTGGTAGATGCTCTCTCCGTGGAACTCGCTGCCGTCGCCAAGCTTTACGGTGGCCAAGAACTCACGGTCCATAGTGCTGGCCGCCACAGTGAGTAACCATGGCGCGTCGTTGGATACGGTGGAATTAAACGGCCCAGAGTTGCCGGCCGAGCAGCTGACGAAGACTCCCTTGCGCATGGCGTTAAAACCGCCGATCGCAATTGGGTCGAGGTAGAATGGACTAGGGTCACTACCGAGCGAGATTGAAAGCACATCCACACCGTCCTCCACTGCGGCGTCCATCCCAGCGAGTATGTCGTGCGCCTGACACTCGTCATTCGCGCAAACCTTATAAATGGCGAGATGCGCAAGGGGGGCCACTCCAGCGGCCACTCCCCTGGCTAGCCCGTACACATTAGCGCGCTTCACGAATGCGCCGGCGGCGGTGCTAGACGTGTGAGTACCGTGGCCATCGTTATCAATAGGCGAATCCGTCGATCCGTTCCGGGACCGATTATAGTTGACGAAGGATCGGGCGCCGATGAGCTTATTGTTACAGAACTGCTCGGTCGATGACGACACGTTCCCTAAGTCGCAACGTCCCTTCCACTTGGGTGGAGGAGGCGGCATGCCGCGATCACTATACGAAGGGTGGCCAGGGGTGAGTGCGGTGGCGCAGCCCCAAAAACAGGGGCGTGTGGGTGGTCAACGGACGGTAAACCAAGCTCGGAACGACGCGCACAAACCAATCGACCTTCGAAATGGCCGCCATATCCCTCTCCGTCAGCATCGCCGAGAAGCCGGTCATGACATTCCGATAGGAGTGTATAACCCGCGACGCCGCATCATCTTCTTGGATCTCTAATGTTCCGGCCAAAAGGAAGGTGTAGTAGTCTCCATCATATGCGGAAACATCGGGTTGTTCTTCGACGTGAACAATGTATGCTTTAAGCTCTTCGTCGCAGGTAGCCCCTTTGGCGAACAAGAGAAAAGAAACAAAGAGAAAGAAGAAAAAGATGGAGGTCATTGGTGCAGTAATTGAACGTTATCTTTTCCTTGTGGATGATTTACAGAAGAGAAGAGGTGCTTATTTATAGTCTCCAATTAGCAACTACTCGGTATGTGATTTGTTATTTTTGGTTTAATTTGACAACAAATTAGAAAAACTTACTATAATTGTCAAAACTTAAGCATTATGATCCGTGGTTTTGAATATCTCTCTTGTCCTTGTGGATGATATACGGAAGAGGAGGTGATTATTTATAATTATAGCAACCAACTCACATTCGTTAATGATTCGGTGTTTGATCTTGTAGTTTCCTTCGATTTGGCGACAACTAAGGATAATCCAATTAGCAATGTGATTTATTATTTTTGTTTAATTTGACAAGAAATTAGGAAACCCTATTATTCATTAATTGTCGAAACTAAAGCATATCGAAATGTGTGTTTGAAGATCAAAATAAAAATAGAAGGAAGTACAGTACTTTTCAAACTTCCTCGTGGTTTAGTTTTGTTTTTTAAATGTGCTTTTATTTTTTTAATGATTCGGGTGGGTATATTTCGCTAGATTAATTTTGAAGATAGATAGTTTTTTTTTTCTTAGTTCACCTATTAGGTAAATCGAAAGCAAGACTTATCTACATTTAGAAGTTAATCACTACTTAGTTATTTGTCTCATTTAATATTTAAATTTTAAATCTCTTTATGCTCCTCTAAATTTATTACTACACTATATATTTTTAATTGATTTTTTTTAATTTTATTTTCTTGATAATTTATGTATCAGAGTTTTCTATAACTAATTTTGAAGATAGACTATTACTAATATTTTTTTGGGATAATCTAGATGTTCTAGCATTGCTCGACTTGGAAGTAAGCGATTGTCATGACTCGAAGCTTTTCTTCTCTATAGCAGGGATAGTCGTCTTGCTCGGACAATATTTGTCACCGTATAAAAAATTATAAATAACATCCTCGAGGGTATGTGCACCAGATTGTACAAACATAAATATGTATTTTTTTTTTTTTAGCATAAAGGATAAGTTATTATAAGAATCAATAAAAGGGAAATTGAGTAAAGACTATATTTTTCCTCCAGATTAATAAAAGCTATATGAACAAAGATGAATTATTATAAGAAACAATAACCCACTTTAGAGGATATCAATATATATAATATACAGTATTTTTTGGATTAACACTCTACTTTGTATTTTGTAACCCACAAAGTTGGGGCAAGTATGAATCTTAGTATGAATTTTAGATAAAGGAGAAGAATTGACAATAAGAAGGGAAAATCATAATCACACATTTGCTTGCCATCCATCTAGCAAATCGGACTAGAATCAACCTCAAATCAATCGATCTAGGAGGGGTGCGTTGCGCTGTGCTCGGGACTTCTAGATCAGTCGTTAACTAAGGTGACGTTTGGTTCTCTCCTAGGAATCGGAATGGAAATGGGTGTCATAGTATTGTGGATGGGAATGGGTATGAGCTTGGGTATCATTCTTAAAAATAATGTTTGGTTAGTTGAATATTTTCAATCGGAATGAACCTAAATTTTCACTTTTACCCTTATAGAAACATAAGAGAAAAATTAGATGGAAAATAAAGTTGAATGTGAGAGAAACATATGATGAGAGAGAAAGTGTGATGAGAGAGAATGTGTGATGGGAAAAAATGAAGAGAGAGAAAGTATGATGAGAGAAAATGAGGAGAGAGAGCGTAATAGGAGAGAATGAGAAGAGAAAAAGTATGATGAGAGAAAGTATGATGAGAGAGAAAGAGTGATGGGAAAAAAATAAAGAGAGAGAAAGTGTGATGAGAGAAAATGAGAGATTGAGGAGAGAAAGTATGATGAGAAGGTGTGATGAGAGAAAATGTAGAGAGGTAAAGGATAAAGAGAGAGCAAGTATGATGAGAGAAAGTATGATGAAAAAATGAGGAGGAATGAAGAGAGTGAAAATGATGAGAGAGTGTATGATGAGAGAGAATCTGAGAGAGAAAATGGTAGAGAATGTGTGATGAGAGAGAATGAGTAGAAAATGTGATGATAGAATGAGGAGAGAGAAAGTATAATTAGAGAGAAAGTCTCATGAAAAATGAGGAGAGAATGAAGAGAAAGAAAATGATGAGAGAGAGTGTGTGATCGAGAGAATACAGAGAAAATGGTAGAGAATGTGTGATGAGAGAGAATGAGGAGAGAGAAAGTATATTGAGAGAGAAAATGTGATGATAAATGAGGAGAAAGAAAATATGATGAGATAGAAAATATGATGAAAAAAATGAGAGAATTAAGAGAGAGAAAATGATGAGAGAGAGTGTGTGTGATTAGAGAGAATATAGAGAGAAAATGATAGAAAATGTGTGATGAGAGAGAATAAGGAGAGAGAAAGTATATTGAGAGAGAAAATGTAATGAAAGAATGAGGAGAGAGAAAGTATGATGAGAGAAAATAAGGAGAGAGTGAAATGAAAGAAAAATTGAACATATATACTAAGGGTATTTTCGTCCAAAACTTAATTCTCATTCCCATTCCCTCAAAACCCAAGTTTTTTTATTTCATTCCAAAATCTTGATTCCATTCCCATTAACCAAACACAAGTTTAGAAATGAATCCATTCCATCATTCCAAACCCTCTCAACCACACGCCACCAATGTTTGTTTGTATTTACAAATCATACTTTATCTTACTATTTTTGTGCTTGTGATTTAAATCAATAAGTGGTTTCTCCACCTCCAGAAAAGTTTCAGATAGGAGAAAAACTAGTGGGCGGGCGGCTCTCGTACTTAAGCCTTTGACGTATTGACCCTGGGGGTTAGGAACCAAGTAAATCCGCACATATGTTTTCGTTCATTATTGTTTTTATTATATACCATTGCAACTTACTTTGATAAAACGGACATGAAAAAATGAGTCAAAGAAAAGCGACGAGTTAATATTCACCCCCTCTATCGACGCCACCGGTCTTATTGTTACTTGAGGACTATAGAGAAGACTGCGTGCCGGAGAGGATGACGTCGGCGATCGGGGAGAGAGATCAGTGAGATAGGGGAAAAGTCGGGCTGGAAAAACCCAAAATTTGCAAAACTAATGACTGAAATTTTATTATGTTACTAATTAGAGACGAAATTCCATTTCTGTGGCAAATATTATGATGAATTTTATTTTTCGTCAATAATTTTGCGACGGAATTAAACTTTCATCGCTAAATAAGCGACATAAACAATTAGCAATGGAAGTTTGATGACAGAATATTAATTACGTCACAAAGTTGTGGGCTAAATAATATTCGGTCACTAAAATTTGGATTGTTAATTGTAGGTTTTCTTGTAATGTAAAAAGTATGTAGTTATGCGAATAAGATATGACAAAATATATGAAAATGTATTGACTCTAAATCCCCATGAGTCGATTAAATGAGCTAAATATATTGAGATCTGAGCCAAATATATTACGTGATTCAATCATTCAAAGTAACAAAGCATGATGAAGATGAGATTGATTATGCCCACAAAA